>NW_026575484.1:115000-300000 GCF_028641065.1 Leucoraja erinaceus
CCGATATGTGTGTGTGTGTGTGTGTGTGTGTGTGTGTGTGTGTGTGTGTGTGTGCGTGCGTGTGTGGGTGTGTGTGTGTGTGCATGCACATGCATGTCAGCATACCTGTCCCCATGTGTGTCTATGTGTCCCAGTGTTCGTATGTGTATGTGTGTAAGTGTGTGTGTGTGTGTGTCTGCGTACGTGTCCCGATGTGTGTGTATGTGAGTGTCTGTGTGTGTGTGTATGTGCGCATCTGTGTACGTGTCCCCATGTGTGTGTGTGTGTGTGTGTGTATGTGTGCATCTGTGTACGTGTCCCCATGTGTGTGTGTGTGTATGTGTGTGTGTATGTGTGTGTGTGTGTATGTGTGTGTGTGTGTGTGTGTGTGTGTGTGTGTGTGTGTGTGTGTGTGTGTGTGTGTGTGTGTGTGTGTGTGTGTGTGTGTGTGTGTGTGTGTGTGTGTGTGTGTGTGTGTGTGTGTGTGTGTGTGTGTGTGTCTGTGTGTGTGTCTGTGTGTGTGTTTGTGTGTCCCGATGTGTGTGTATGTGAGTGTGTCTGTGTGTGTATGTGCGCATCTGTGTACGTGTCCACATGTGTGTGTCTCAGTATCTGAGCGTGTGTGCATGCGTACACACACACACACACACACTGAACTTTATTTTTTCTCATATATTACATTGTTTACAGTGTACTATGTTTACATATTCTGCTGAGCTGAGTTTCATTGTTCTATCTGGAACATATGATAATCAGACAATCTCAACTCTTGAAACGACTTTGAAGGGTGCAAACTGCGAGTGCAGCACGAGGTGCAGTGGGTGAGAGTATTGACGCTGCTGCTGAGGGGGGGGGGGGGGGGGGGGGGGGATTATTGTACCTGCTCTCTCTCAGCTTGCCTCCTCTCCTCTTCCCTACGCAGCTGCTGCATCTCGTCCAGCTGTCGCTGGTGCTCCTTCTCCTGCTGCTTGCGGATTTCCCGTTCCCGCCGCTGTTGCTGAAAGTTAAAAGTGGCAAAAAGTCGATCAATATCGCTCAGTTTGTGCGCGCCAAACTCAAGGAGAACATCGGCTCGCCAACTTCTTGTGTCTATCACCAAACAAAATCACTTTCCTGCCATCTACCTTTCCGCATCTACAGCAGCCAATACTCCAGTGCTGGTTAAAACACAGGCTGTGTAGATAGACAATAGATAATAGACAATAGGTGCAGGAGGAGGCCATTCGGCCCTTCGAGCCAGCACCGCCATTCAATGTGATCATGGCTGATCATCCACAATCAGTACCCCGTTCCTGCCTTCTCCCCATATACCCTGACTCCGCTATCTTTAAGAGCCCTATCTAGCTCTCTCTTGAAAGCATCCAGAGAACCGGCCTCCACCGCCCTCTGAGGCAGAGAATCCCACACTCACCACTCGCTGTGTGAAAAAGTGTTTCCTCGTCTCCGTTCTAAATGGCTTACCCCTTATTCTTAAACTGTGTGGACCTTGCTTCTGGACTCCCCCAACATCGGGAACATGTTTCCTGCCTCCAGCATGTCCAAGCCCTTAACAATCTTATATGTTTCAATGAGATGCCCTCGCATCCTTCTAAACTCCAGAGTGTACAAGCCCAGCTGCTCCATTAGGTCTAATCGGAGGCTCAGAGGGGATAGAGCCTTCTCTGTTGCTGCTCCGGCACTCTGGAACACCCTGCCGTTGCACATCAGACAGGCCCCCTCACTGTCCATCTTCAAATCCAGTGTTAAAACGCATTTGTACTCCCTGGCTTTTGACCATGCCTGAGGCTTTGCTTCTGTTTGCGGTGTTTTTGATGTTTCTTTATTTTACATGTCTTTTCCTACTATTTCTTTTGATTGTTATTTTTGGTGTGTATTAACTTTTTTGTCAATGATTAGTGATGTACAGCACTTTGTTGCAGCCATGTTTGTTTTTAAAGTGCTCTATAAATAAAATTATTATTATTATTATTATTTATTATTCTCTCAGCATATGACAGTCCTATGGAGCGAAGAAAATAGGCGACGTTTCGGGCCGAAACCCTCCTTCAACTGATTGGGGATGATCAGCCATGATCACATTGAATGGCAGTGCTGGCTCGAAGGGCGATTGGCCTACTCCTGCGCCTATTGTCTATTGTCGCCCACAGCTCTAGTTTCCCTCTGCGGTTCCTCCCGCCACATCTCATCCTCACCTCCTCCAGCCGCCGCCGCTGCTCCTTCTGCTCCTCGATACGCTTCTGCCGCTCGGACAGGAGCTGCCGCCGCCGCTCCTCCAGGTCACGGCGAGGCAGCACGATCTGCTGCTGCTGCTGCTGCCGCTTCACCGCCTCCGAGCGCTCCTTGTTCTCCTGCTGCAGCCGCAGGAAGTCTCGCCGCAGCGTGGACTCGCCCGGCAGGTTCACGATGGAGCTGTCGGGCAGACGGGGGGGGGGGGGGGGGGGGGGGGCGAGAGGCAAACTCGTTAACAAGCAACATAGTAACCATATAACAATTACGGCACGGAAACAGGCCATCTCGACCCTTCTAGTCCGTGCCGAACACTTACTCTCACCTAGTCCCATCTACCTGCACTCAGACCATAACCCTCCATTCCTTTCCCGTCCGTGTATCTATCCAATTTATTTTTAAATGATAAAATCGAACATGCCTGCCTCCACCACTTCCACTGGAAGCTCATTCCACACCGCTACCACTCCCTGAGTAAAGAAGTTCCCCCTCATGTTACCCCTAAACTTCTGTCCCTTAATTCTCGTCATGTCCTCTTGTTTGAATCTTCCCTACTCTCAGTGGGAAAAGCCTATCCACGTCAACATGTCTATCCCTCTCATCATTTTAAAGACCTCTATCAAGTCCCCCCTTAACGTTCTGCGCTCCAAAGAATAAAGACCTAACCTGTTCAACCTATCTCTGTAACTTAGGTGCTGAAACCCAGGCAACATTCTAGTAAATCTCCTCTGTACTCTCTCTAATTTGTTGCCATCTTTCCTATAATTTGGCGACCAAAATTGTACACCATACTCCAGAATTTGCCTTGCACAATTTTAACATTACATCCCAACTTCTATACTCAATGTCTGAAGAAGGGTTTTGGCCCGAAACGTCACCTATTTCCTTCGCTCCATAGATGCTGCTGCACCCGCTGAGTTTCTCCAGCATTTTTGTCTACCTTCTATACTCAATGCTCTCTGATTTAAAAAGGCCAGCACACCAAAAGCTTTCTTTACCCGTCATTACTTCAGTCAGAGCCACACAGCATGGAAACAAGCCCTTCCACCCACATCACAAAGACGTACAGGCTTGTAGGGTCATTGGAAATGTCAGGTAACAACTCACCTGGGTTCCCCTTCTTCACCGACCTTATCCTCTTCCTCCTCACTACCGCTGTACTCGTACTCCGTCTCCTCTGTTTGAGACACAACCCGTCAATATTTCTTTGCAATGACTCTCAGATCAACAGTCAGTTACGTTTCACGAACAGCGAAAGGCCTGGATAGGGTGAATGTGGAGAGGATGTTGCCACTGGTGGGAGAGTCTAGGACCAGAGGCCACAGCCTCACAGAATTAAAGGATGTTCCTTTGGAAATTAAAGGATGTTCCTGGTTCCTTCGAGATGAGAAGGAACCAGAGGGTGGTGCGTGGGGTGGAAGATTGCAACCTTCATGCAGTCCACCCTGTTTCGACGAATGCAATCAACCCGGCGTGCACAATCAAATAGAACAAGTTGTCCTACAACTTTAGGCTGTGCACGCCATACGCAAGAAGAAGAAGAAGGGTGGTGCGTCTTTATGAGTTTATGAATGATTTTATGAATAAGTTTAAGCAGGAACTACAGATGCTGGAAAAATCGAAGGTAGATAAAAATGCTGGAGGAACTCAGTGGGTGATGGAGCGAAGGAGTAGGTGACGTTTCGGATCGAGACCCTTCTTCAGACTGAATAAGTTTATTGGCCAAGTATTCACATACAAGGAACACAAAATTGCTGGAGAAACTCAGCGGGTGCAGCAGCATCTATGGAGCGAAGGAAATAGGCGACGTTTCGGGCCGAAACGTCGCCTATTTCCTTCGCTCCATAGATGCTGCTGCACCCGCTGCTGAGTTTCTCCAGCAATTTTGTGTACCTTCGATCTTCCAGCATCTGCAGTTCCTTCTTGAACACTTCACATACAAGGAATTTGACATAGTGACAGTTAGGAATGACACATAAAACAATAATAATAAAAAACATAATGAATTATTAATTATTATAAAAATAATAATTTTATTTGGTATTATAAAAATAATAAATTCACATAATTAATCTGTGGAATTCCTTGCCACAGACGGCTATGGAGGCCAAGTCAATGGATATTTTTTAAGATGGATAGATTCTTGGCTGGTACGGGTGTCAGGGGTTACTGGGAGAAGGCAGGAGAATTGGGTTGAGAGGGAAAGATAGATCAGCCATGATTGAATGGCGGAGTAGACTTGGTGGGCCGAATGGCCTGAAGCCCTGTCCCACTTGGACAACCTTTTTTTTATATTCGTGGACATTTTTTAACAGGTTGAAAAAACGGCGCGACCTACTTGAGGCCACGAGTATGCGCAGACCACCCACGATCATGAGAAAGAGTTAACGAAGACCTCCTACGACCATGCTGCGAGTATGAGTTAAGGGCAAACTCGGCAGAGGTCGCCAATTAGTTCGTACAAGTGGGACAGGGGCTTTAATTCTGCTCCAGTCACTTATGAACTATGAAGTTACCACAACAAGGAAGGAAGTTGTGTGTTGAACGATGGAAAGAGAGGGAGGGGTGGTGGATGAGTGCACCTTAACACCTCAACTCATGAACGCCGGGGTGGGAGATTGCAACCTTCACGTGGTCTGCCCTGTTTCGACGAATGCAATCAACCTGGCGTGCACAATCAAATAAATCAAACAGAGAGCATATTAACGTATGGCATCTCTGTGTGGTATCTCAGCTGCACGGAGGCGGAGAGGAGAGCTCTTCAGCGCGTCGTCCACAGAGCGCAGAAGATTACTGGGACGCCGCTACCAGACGTGGAGGGCATCTACCACACACGTGCTTCAGGAAGGCCGTCAGCATCCATAAAGACTCCTCACACCCTTGTAACGGACTGTTCGAACTACTTCCCTCCGGCAGACGTTACAAGGCCTTCTACGCCCGAACCTCCGACTCAGGAACAGCTTCATTCCCAGAGCTATAGCGGCTCTGAACCGGCCCTGCTGAGTGCCCCCCCCCCCCCGGACTGTCTCCCATAGTCACGTTGCACAGACACAGCACTTTAGTCTGTGTGAACTGTTTTGACTATTTTACTGTTCTTTTTACAATCCATGTTCTCGGGGTATCTAAATATCTAAATCAATATTTTATTGGTTACGAGACCAAGTGCAGACCCGTGGGTCTGCCCCCCCGCAGACGTTCCCTACCCGTAGACGTGTCTCCAACTGAAGACTCGAGCACTCAGCAGGGCGGCTGTTTTTAAATGGCGTCTTTGAGGAGAGAGGCGGGCGCCAGCAGCCGTTATGGTCGCTTGCCCGCAGGAGGCGACAAAATTAGTGAGTGGGGGGGGGGGGGGGGGGGGGGGCGTGTGGGGGAGAAGGATTTTATTTAAAATGTGTACATAAACACGACGAAATTTAATGAGGAGTGGATACTTGGAATGAAAAGTAAAATCTCTACCGAAATGGAAAAAATCTGGGCGTTTGTGGGTCTGGTGTTGGCGTAGCAACGAATCAAAGGCTGGCACCCACAAGTCAGGCAGAAACACAGCCAGCCAGCAGCCACAGAGTTTTAATATTATATAGATTTATGTTATGACATCGGATGGAAGCTGCATACCAAATCTCGTTGCTCTTATGTGCAATGACAATAAAAGATATTATTATTATTATTATATTATTAGATCAAATAGAACAAGTTGTCCTACAACTTTAGACTGTGCGCGCCATACGCAAGGCCGCTTGAATCCTCCTTACCTTTCTCACCGCGCTTCTTCCGGGTCCGATCAATGTGGTCCTTCAACTGGATCCGGACCTGCCTCTCAGTCGGCTGGTCTCGGATGAAGCTATGCTTCAGCAACTGATCTGTAGACGGCCTCTGGGTATAATTTTTTATCAGACAGTTCTCAATAAATTCGATAAACTTCCTCGACCTGATACAAAACAAAAAGCACAATTAAACTTGGGGGGTGAAAAAAAATCAGACATGTATAATCAGTACATGTTGGAAACACAAATGGCAGCCAACTGCAGAGGGCCAATTAGCCTAGAAACCCGCACGTCTTTGGGACTTGGGAGGAAACCAGAGCACCTGGAAGAAACCCACGAGATCACGGGAAGAACGTGCAAACTCGGCGCAGACAGCACAGCTGCCTCACAGCGCTGGAGACTCGGGATCGATCCCAACTACGGGTGCTGTCTGTCCGAAGTTTGCATGTTCTCCCCGTGACCACGTGGGGTTTTTCCGAGATCTTCGGTTTCCTCCCACACTCCAAAGACGTACAGGTTAGTAGGTTCATTGGCTATAAGTGTACATTGTCCCGAGTGTGTGTAGGATAGTGTAAATGTGCATGGAATCGCTGGTCAGTGCCGACTTGGTGGGCCGAAGGGCCTGTATTTCTAAACTAAACAAACTAAACAAAACACAGGGCCCCTTCTGTGGAGAGAGCAACAGAATTTATCTTTTTAAGTCAGCGGCCCTTCAATCTAAACTAGGTTTTGGATTATTGCAGATACGTAAGTAGTTTGCACTTTCTCCACAAGTTAGTCCATGTGGATAAGGCAGGAGAATAGGGGTGAGACGGAAAGATGGATGGCGGAGTAGACTTGATGGACTGAGGCCTAAATCTGCTCCTACAACTTATGAACACTAGTTTACTTCACCATTATCTCCGGGAGCTCCGGTTTCCTCCCACACTCCAAAGGCGTGCAGGTTTGTAGGTTAATTGGCTTCGGTAAAATTGCAAACTGTCCCTAGTGTGACCGATAGTGCTAGTATACGGGGTGAACTCCGGTCTGTGCGGACTCGATGGGCCAAAGGGCTGGTGTCTGCGCTGTATCTCTGAAGTCTAAAAGTTAAGTCGAAAGTCTAATGTTCAAGAAGGAACTGCAGATGCTGGAAAATCTGAAGAAGGGTTTTGGCCCGAAACGTTGCCTATTTCCTTCGCTCCACAGATGCTGCCGCACCCGCTGAGTTTCTCCAGCAGGTACACAAAAGTGCTGGAGAAACTCAGCGGGGGCAGCAGCATCTGTGGAGCGAAGGAGATAGGCAACGTTTCGGGCTGAAACTCTTCTTCAAACTGATGGAGGGTGGGGGGGGTGGGGAGAAGAAAGGAAAAAGGAAGAGGAGGAGCCCGAGGGCTGAGGGAGAGCTGAGAAGGAGTTGGAGGGAAGGGGGAATCATAGAGGGGGAGCAGTTAGAAAGGAGGCCTTCCGGAGGGAGGAGGAGAACTTTTTCAAACTAGGCATACCTTGAGGAGATTTCGCAATAGAGTAGACAAAGTGTTTAAGAAGGAACTGCAGATAATGGAATTTTAAGAAGGAACTCTAAAAAAAGTTTCTCCAGCATTTTTGTCTACCAAAGTCTAAAGTCTAGACAGGTGGCTAGAAGAATGCAGGCGATGAACAATTCTGTTTTGCATCAAAGTTAGATCTACTGCTTAAATTTAAAGTGATGACTCAATTAGAAAAGGGTCCAATTTAAATATTAGTGAGTAAAAAGGTATTTTTAGGGCCTTCTGAGCTAGGGCTCTGGGAAGAAATCTGGAAAGGATGTCGGCCTTGCAAACTGTCAGAAATTGATGAATTCAGCGACTGTGTGAATCACGTCTCGACATTTCCCAGGCAAGGTCACCTCCCACCCCCCTGGTGACAGAGTTGCAATGTAGGAGATGCTTAATAATCACATCACCTCCCTACAGGCAGCTGTTCCAGCTGTTCCAGCAGCAGCAGCAGCTGCCAATGCTTTCTTGCTACGGGGTTACATACAATACACAGTGGTGCTCACACACCAACTTGGGAGGTAGGGCAACGGAGGAAGTCAGCTCACTCTTCTAAAACAACTCCATACCATTCATTTGATGTTGAATTTTAAGTTCAACCACAGGATTGGAAGGACACGGGCCAGTACAGCTCATTTAGGCATGGTCAGCGTGGATGAAATGTTTAGGAAGGGACTGCAGATGCTGGAAAAATCGCAGGTAGACAAAAATGCTGGAGAAACTCAGCGGGTGAGGCAGCATCTATGGAGCGAAGGAATAGGTGACGTTTCGGTTCGAGACCCTTCTTCAGAATGATGTGGGGGTGGGGGGGGGAAGAAGTAAGGAAGAGTTGGAGACATTGGGCTGTGGGAGAGCTTGGAAGGGGAAGGGCAAGAGAGAGAAAGCAGGGACTACCTAAAATTGGAGAAGTCAATGTTCGTACCGCTGGGGTGTAAACTACCCAAGCGAAATATGAGGTGCTGCTCCTCCAATTTACAGTGGGACTCACTCTGGCCATGGAGGAGGCCCAGGACAAAAATGTTGGCGTGGATGAGATTAGTTTGGAGATACAATGCAGAAACAGGCCCTTCGGCCCACCGAATTCACGCCGACCAGCGATCCCCACACATTCACAGTATTCCACACACACTGGGGACAATTTAAAATGTTACCAAGCCAATTAAAATCTACAAACCTGTACGTCTTTAGAGCGCGGGAGGAGTCTGGGGATCTTGGGGAAAAACCCCGTGGTCACGGGGAGAACGTACAAACTCCGTACAGGCAGCGCCCGTAATCAGAATCGAACCCGGGTGTCTGGCGCTGTGAGGTAGCAACTCTACCGCTGCTCAACCGTGCCGTGCTGAAGAGCCTGTTTCTATGCTGTATCGCTTCATGATCATCCAACTCAGTATCCTGTCCCTGCCTTCTCTCCATACCCCCTGATCCCTTGAGCCACAAGGGCCACATCTAACTCCCTCTCAAATATAACCAATGAACTGGCCCCAACTACCTTCTGTGGCAGAGAATTCCAGAGATTCACCACTCTCTGTGTGTGAAAAAAAATGTTTTTCTCATCTCGGTCCCAAAAGACTTCCCTCTTATCCTTAAACTGTGACCCATTGTTCTTAACTTCCCCAACATCGGGAATAATCTTCCTGCCTGTCCAACCCCTTAAGAATTTTATAAGTTTCTATAAGATCCCCCCTCAATCATCTAAATTGTAGCGAGTACAAGCTGAGTCTATCCAGTCTTTCTTCATATGAAAGTCCTGCCATCCCAGGAATCAGTCTGGTGAACCTTCTCTGTACTCCCTCTATGGCATTAATGTAATTCCTGAAAACCCACGCAGGTCACGGTGAGAAGGTACACACTCAGTATAGACAGCACCCGTAGTCCAGAACAAGGGGTCACAGTTTAAGGATAAGGGGGAAATCTTTTAGGACCGAGATGAGGAAAACTTTTTTCACACAGAGAGTGGTGAATCTCTGGAACTCTCTGCCACAGAGTTGAGGCCAGTTCATTGGCTATATTTAAGAGGGAGTTAGATATGGCCCTTGTGGCTAAAGGGATCAGGGGGTATGGAGAGAAGGCCGGTACAGGATACTGAGTTGGATGATCAGCCATGATCATATTGAATGGCGGTGCAGGGCCGAATGGCCTACTCCTGCACCTATTTTCTATTTTTCTAAGTAGTCATGGTGTATGTAACTTGGTCTAAACAGCACAGTCCAAAAACCGCCCATGTACCTCCATCTCCCAAATGTAGAAAGACTGCACATATTTTCAGACTAATATGTACAAAGGAAGTTTCATTCCCGATCACCGCACTGTAATCACTTACCATTTCTTAGATTTTAATCTGGGAGGTGGGTTTCTTGGAATAAGGAATAGGGCCCGCATTGGGTGCATGTCACACAGAGCTACGGTAAAACAGAAAGGGAAATAAAAAGAAAAAAGTGTAAAGAATAATCCTTTGCCCAAAATAGCAATAAACAATGTTAGCAAAAATCGCAGTTATTTAAAATCCATGGTAGACAAAAATGCTTGGAGAAACTCAGCGGGTGCAGCAGCAACTATGGAGCGAAGGAAATAGGCAACGTTTCGGGCCAAAACCCTTCTTCAGACTCTTTTCCATAATCTTGGAATTATGTACCATATGTTTATATTAAGTGTGGAAACTTCAAAACTACTAAAAATATGCACAGGAATCATGAGTAACTGCAGATGCTGGTTTACCAAAAATAAATAAATGGCACAAAGTGCTGGAGTCACTCAGCGGGTCAGGCAGCATGTCTGGAGAACGTGAGTAGGTGACGTTTCGGGTCGGGACCTTTTTACAGACTGAGAGCCGTGGGGAAGGGTAAACGTCCCATGAAGAAGTAGTGCAATGGCCTGTTTCCTTTATCCTCGTTACGGTTTTGTGTATCTTTCATTCACTTGTTCTGTATCTCTCTACATCACCGTCTATATATCTTGTTTCCCACTCCCCTGACTCTCAGTCTGCAGAAGGATCACATCCCGAAACGTTACCTATTCCGTTTCTCCAGAGATGCTGCCTGACCCGCTGAGTTACTCTAGCTCTTTGCGTTTATCTTCGGTGTAAACCAGCATCTGCAGTTCCTTCCCCCACAAGCATCGACTCTCAAATCACTTCGGCTCCTGAACAATGACCTGACTGTTAATGGTGGAAAAACTGACAGCATCACGAGAAGTGGTGCTTCATAAGATGGTCCACTTGACCAGAATGTTTCCGCGCAGTCAGTCGTGGCGACACGTTGCATAGTCAGGGCTTGTATTTACTCAAGCTTGCCCACACCGACCAACATATCCCATCTTCACTAGTCCAGAGCCAGCCACAAATGACCACAGGCCTGGTAGCTCCATTGTTGGCTAGGGAAGGTGTGAGTGATCTCAAGAGAGAAGCAACGTGGAGAGCTGTGGAACTGGTCAACTGCCATCGTGGTTGTTCCGAAGGTAGACACAAAATGCTGGGGGTGACCTAGCGGGTCAGGCAGCATCTCTGCAGCAAAGGAACAGGTGACGTTTGCAGTTAGAAACATAGAAACTAGGTGCAGGAGGAGGCTGTTCGGCCCTTCGAGCCAGCACCGCCATTCATTGTGATCATGGCTGATCATCCCCCTATCAATAACCCGTGCCTGCCTTCTCTCCATATCCCTTGACTCCACTAGCCCCTAGAGCTCTATCTAACTCTCTCTTAAATCCATCCAGTGACTTGGCCTCCACTGCTCTCTGTGGTAGGGAATTCCATAAATTCACAACTCTGGGTGAAAACGTTTTTTCTCACCTCAGTCTTAAATGACCTCCCCTTTATTCTGAGACTGTGGCCCCTGGTTCTGAACTCGCCCAACATTGGGAACATTTTTCCTGCATCTAGCTTGTCCAGTCCTTTTATAATTTTATATGTTTCTATAAGAAATCTCCTCATCCTTCTAAACTCCAGTGAATACAAGCCTAGTCTTTTCAATCTTTCCTCATATGACAGTCCCGCTATCCCAGGGATCAATCTGGTGAACCTACGCTGAACTGCCTCCGTTATGTAAGCTGTCGTGAGGCACTATTTAGAGTGTGGTGTTCAGTTCTGGCCACCACATTATAGGCAAGATGTCGTTACGTTGGAAAGGGCGCCAAGATGATTTACGAGGATGTTGCCGGTACTCGAAGGTCTGCGCTGCAGGGAGAGGTTGAGCTGGACCTTGAGTCCCGGCAACATCCTCGTAAATCTTCTCTGCACCATTTTCAACGTAACAACATCTATCCTATAGAAGGGTTTTGGCCCGAAACGTCACCTATTTCCTTCGCTCCATAGATGCTGCTGCACCCGCTGAGTTTCTCCAGCATTTTTGTGTACCTAACATCTATCCTATAACAAGGCGCCCAGAACTGAACACACTACTCTATTTCCTGGAGCGCAGGACAATGAGGGGTGATTTTATAGAGGTGTACAAAATAAGGAGAGGAAAAGGTCAGGTGGGGGGGAGGGGGAAGAGTTGGCCATAGTGTGGGGAAACGAGAACCCAGAGGGCATTGGTTTACGGTGAGGGGGGAAACATTTTATTTTTATTTGAGTGGTGGGTTTTTTTTCACGCAAAGGGTGGTGGATTTACGGAACGAGCTGCTGGAGGAGGTAGCTGAGGGAGGAATTATCGCAACATTTAACACCTTGCCTATCTCATCAGGGACTAACTTCACTGTACCATTCTACCGTTTTTTTTGTAAATTGCTGGGGTTTTTTTTTCCCTTTTTCCTTCTGCCCACAATATTTAATATGTAAAAGAAAATGTGATTCTGTTCCATTTTGTTTGTAGTTTGTTTGTTTTTTGCACAAAAGTCCGCGAGCATTGCCACTTTTCATTTCACTGCACATCTTGTATGTGTATGTGACGAATAAACTTGACTTGACTTGAGGGGTACGTGGATAGGACATGGAGAGGGATACGGACCAAATGCAGGCAAGTGGGACACATGTGGCTGGGACATGTTGGGCGGTATGGGCAAGTCGGGCATAGGGCCTGTTTCCACGCTGTATCATTCTATAAGGGCAACTTTAATTGGAATGCCAGCGATGTTTGAAGGAGGTTGACAGGGTGGACAGAAACTATTTCCTCTGGCAGAATTCCCAGAACATGGGGACATAACCTTGACATCAGAGCACTTGGGAACTCCTGCATACAAATCTCTCCCATAATCTGTGGCGGAAAGCAATCCACTAAAAACTAAATGCATGACATATTTAGAAGGCACAAGGGTAGTCAGGGATACAGAAGCAAGAGACGTAAATAGAAACATAGAAAATGGGTGCAGGAGTAGGCCATTCGGCCCTTCGAGCCTGCACCGCCATTCAATATGATCATCCAACTCAGTATCCTGTAACTGCCTTCTCTCCATACCTTTAGCCACATCTAACTCCGTCTTAAATATAGCCAATGAACTGGCCTCAACTACCTGAGAATTCCACAGATTCACCACTTTCTGTGTGAAAAATGTTTTCCTCATCTCGGTCCTAAACGATTTCCCCCTTATCCTTAAACTGTGTGTGACCCCTTGTTCTGGACTTCCCCAACATCGGGAACAATCTTCCTGCATCTAGCCTGTCCAACCCCTTAAGAATTTTGTAAGTTTCTATAAGATCCCCCCTCAATCTTCTAAATTCTAGCGGGTACAAGCCGAGTCTATCCAGTCTTTCTTCGTATGAAAGTCCTGCCATCCCAGGAATCAGTCTGGTGAACCTTCTCTGTACTGGGCAATAATGTCTTTCCTCAGATTAGGAGACCAAAACTGTACGCAATACTCCAGGTGTGGTCTCACCAAGACCCTGTACAACTCCAGTAGAACCTCCCTGCTCCTAAACTCAAATCCTTTTGCTATGAATGCTAACATACCATTGGCTTTCTTCACTGCCTGCTGCACCTGCATGCCTACTTTTAATGACTGGTGTACCAGGACACCCAGGTCTCGTTGCATCTCCCCTTTTCTTAATCGGCCACCATTCAGATAATCGTCTACGTTCCTGTTTCAGAGCCATCATCGGTTCTGACCTCCCTACCATCGAGGGGATCTATCTGTGGTTATCCGAAGGTGGGCCCCCAATGAAGGGGGGAAGGGGGGGAGGGGGTAGGTAAGAACAAAGGCCCGTCGTGGGGGGGGGGGGGGGGGGGGGGGCACCGTGAGAGGGAAGAACAAAGGTGGAGGGGGCGGGGGACCAATGTAGGGCCTGGTGCGGGGTACTTTGTAACTGCCAGTGTCCTTTATGTGGCGACTATTGCCATATGTCGGCAAGCAAAGAGTTTCACTGTGACTTGTTACATGTGGCAATAACCTATTCAATCATTCATTCAATGACCCGAGCCCAGAGTTGATGCTGACTGAACAGCAGAGCATTTCCAGGGAGTTAGATGTGGCCCTTGTGGCTAAAGGGATCAGGGGGTATGGAGAGAAGGCAGGTACAGGATACTGTTGGATGATCAGCCATGATGATGTTGAATGGCGGTGCAGGCTCGAAGGGCCGAATGGCCTACTCCTGCACCTATTTTATATGTTTCTATGTTTCTATTTCCTGATTTTATTTATTTAGAACAGAGAGGAGGAAACACTTTTTCACCCAGAGAGATGTGAGTCGGTGGAATTCTCTGCCTCAGATGTGAGGGCGGTGGGGGTCTGTTCTCTGGATACTTTCAAAAGGGAGTTAGATAGGGCTCTTAAAGATAGCGGAGTCAGAAATATGGGGAGAAGGCAGGAACGGGGAACTGATTGGGGATGATCAGCCGTGATCACATTGAATCAAAGGGCCGAATGGCCTACACCTGCACCTATTGTCTACTTAAAATTTCCAGCACCGACAAATTTTGTGGGAGCGTTAATAGCTCTCAGTTTAGTTTACTGTCATGTGTACCGAGGTACAGTGAAAAGCTTTGTCGCGCGCCACCCAGCCAGCGGAAAGACAATACACGATTACAACCGAGCCGTTTGCAGCGTGGAGCGATTGTAATATGTGATTGTAGATCTGCGTCTGTGGCTAGTACACCAATAGTCGCCTTGGTTGGGCGCCATCTTGGGAGCCGCGATGTACAAACACTTACGTGGAGCTCCTTCCGCCATTTCAATTGCAGTAATTCCCAAAGACCAAATGTCGCTCTGCAAACAAATCAAATGAACAGCGTCAGGTGAGACAAATAAAAAGTTGTTCATGCTATCAATAAAACATTGCTTTTCCAAGTTACACTCAAAATGCCGGAGTAACTCAGCGGGTACGGCAGCATCTTTGCAGAAAAGGAATTGCTGACGTTTTGGGTCGAGGCCCTTTATCAGACCGAGAGTCAGGTGACCTCTAGTTTCCCTTTCCCCTGACTCTCCCGCTGACCAGAGGAAACTCACACGGTCACAAGGAGAACGTGCACACTCCGCACAGACAGCATCGAACCCAGGTCTCTGTCGCTGTGAGGCAGCGGATCTACCAGCTGCGCCACTTTCTGGTGTGGCTGTAGAGTTGCTGTCTTACACCGCCAGAGACCCGGGTTCGATACCGACTACGGGCGCTGTTTGTATGGAGTTGTAGTTCCCCCCGTGACCTGCGTGGGTTTTCTCCGAGATTTTCGGTTACCTCACACGCTCCAATGGTGTACAGGTTTGTAGATTAATTGGCATGTTACATTAAAATGTAAAATTGTCCGTAGTGTGTGTAGGGTAGTGTTAATCAAAGATCCTATAGCAAGCAAGATAGACCACTCCTTCTAAATGCAATGGGCTGATGTGTAGTACGCAACGGAGCGGAACGTGGGCCTTTTTTTCATCCATTTTAGTAACCCGACCCGAGTCGCAGTGTAATCAACGTTGCGGGGGAACAGTTTGTGTTAATATGTTATAATTCTGAAAAAGAGGAGAAGTTTTTTACCAAAGAAGTTTGATTTGTACGAGGATGTTTCCGTAACCGGCTTCCGTCTCCGCACTTTGCTCCGCTATGATGGGATCTTTGGTGCGGAGACGGAAGCCGGTTACGGAAATGGGGGCCGAAAATTACCCATGAATCTGCCCATGACCGTTTTTCGTCGAGTGGACTATCTTTTTCGTCGAGTGGACTGTCTTGCTCGCTATAGGATCTTTGGTGTTAATGTGCGAGGATTGTTGGTCGGCACGGACTCGGCGGGTCGAAGGGCCTGATTCTGCGCTGTATCTCGACACTAAACTAAGTGGCTATTGTGTCTCGCACCTGCAATGGCAGCGAAAAATATTCTGTTCATTCTCTTTTTTGCCGTTTCACCACTGCATGTTGTTTTTTGTATATAAGTGCGGCTGCATCTTAAACAAAGCACTTCATTGTCTACAAAGGTATGCACAGGTCACGGAAGGTACTTGACAAGAAAATATTTTTCTTTATGTAGATAATCTGGCCACCCAGGAGGAATTAGAAATTCTTTGCGCAGGGTTTCCTAAAAATTCGTCACAGGTGTCTGCTTACTCTTGTGCATCCGTGGATGTGAGTGGGGATTAGAGGTTTAGACAGGCTGTAGGAGCCGGTTAGGTTTAGGCTAGCTACCGTTAGCATATTACATTATTTTGTCTGGATAATGGTGTACAATTTTGGTCGCCCAATTATAGGAAGGATGTCAACAAAATAGAGAGAGTACAGAGGAGATTTACTAGAATGTTGCCTGGGTTTCAGCAACTAAGTTACAGAGAAAGGTTGAACAAGATAGGTCTTTATTCTTTGGAGCGCAGAAGGTTAAGGGGGGACTTGATAGAGGTTTTTAAAATGATGAGAGGGATAGACAGAGTTGACGTGGATAAGCTTTTCCCTTTGAGAGTAGGGAAGATTCAAACAAGAGGACATGACTTCAGAATGAAGGGACAGAAGTTTAGGGGTAACATGAGGAGGAACTTCTTTACTCAGAGAGTGGTAGCTGTGTGGAATGAGCTTCCAGTGGAAGTGGTGGAGGCAGGTTCGATTGTATCATTTAAAAATAAATTGGATAGGTATATGGACGGGAAAGGAATGGAGGGTTCGGCAAGGACTTGTAGGGCTGAGATGGCCTGTTTCCATGCTGTAATTGTTATATGGTTATATGTTATTTCTAGCAGTATTATTTGAACACTTTGGGGGGGGGGGCGGGCAGCAGGCTCTTTATACTTTGTAGGACGTTACATACAGTGTAGTCTCATGGAGTGACCAGATCAGACCAGGCAAAGGAGAGAGAGGACACAGTTCTCACCTGATGAGCGAATGGAAAGTCACAGCTTGTAACAGAATAAGAAGTATCTGGTTTGAATCATCTCTTTCTTTGGACAACTACTTCAATAAAGAATAAATTAAACTGGAAATAGCGATGGGAAAATCTGTTTCTATCGTCTGTGTAAGTTCACTCCTGCCTGCCTGTGTATTAATGGCAGCGGAAAGTTGGACATTGGAAAACACCGATTGAAGCACGGAGATCCGGATTGCTCACCCAGCCCTGCTCCAACTCCAGAGGAATCCGGGTTGCGGTGTGTTCTTGGGGGGCGCAGCTGCCGAACTTGCACGGAGATTCCCTGCTTGCCAAATCCAGTGCTGCTGCTGCCTATTAAGGGACCCTTCTTCAGACTGATTGAGAAGGTTTTTATTTAGTACTGATTTAGAAGGTTTTTAGATGGGCATATGCTTGTGCAGCAATGGAGGGATATGGATCAGGTACAGGCAGGAGATACGTTTAACCAGGCATCGTGTTTGGCACAGCCTTTGTTGGGATAAAGGCCCTGAACCTGTGCTGCACTGTTCTATATATATAGACCAGAATACAATACAAATCAAATTTATTGTCATTATAACCTCAAAAGAAGTTCAAACGAAATTTGGTTTCTGCAGTCATACAACGAGAACCAAGACACACACCAACACAATTTACACAAACATCCATCACAGTGAATCTCCTCCTCACTGTGATGGAAGGCAAAGTCTTGTCTCTCCCCAGTGTTGCATTCTTCTCCCGATGTTAAAGCCCCCGGCGGGCGATGGCAAGTCCCGCGGCCGTTAAGGCCACGCCGGGCGATATAAGGCCCCGCTCCGATTCTTAATGTTAGAGCCCTCGGTGGGCAATGGCAAGTCCCGCAGCCATTAAAGCCGCGCCGGGCGATGTAAGGCCCCGCTCCAGGTCACCCTCAACCCCGCAACTCGGGCGGGAGAAGTTGCCGTTGCGGGAGCTCCGAAAAGCGGTCTCCAACTAGGGACCCGCGAGCTCCCGATGTCACCGTCCACAGAACCTGCAGCTGGAGCCTCCGAGCTCCGGAGTTGGGTCCCACCGTAGCTCTCCATGCTCTGTAGCCGGCCAGCCCCACGAAGGTAAGTCCGCAGGCACCGCGACTGGAGCCCCCAGGTCGTTTCGGTTGGAGGCCGCTCCACGGTGCTAGGCCACAACGACAACGGAGACCCGACAGGAAAATGGTCGGGTCACCCGTACAGGGAAGAGATTTAAAGTGTCCCCCCCCCCCCACACAGCTAAAAACAATATAAAAACCATAACAAACTATACATTCAACGGGACAAAAATAAACAAATACAGACGGACTGCAGAGGCCGCTGCAACGTCAGGCACATCTTGAAACCTGAACAATTTGAATTGAGCATAAACACGTAACACACAACCCCACTGTGGGCGGATTGCCTGGGAACCTGCAGCACACTCACACCCACATCCATGTTCACAACCAACACACACCAATGATTTGTGGAAATAAAACACAATTTTGTCAAGTGTCCAAAGATTTAAAAATATATATATTTATAGAAATACATTTTGGTGATGCAGGAATGATCATGAATCATGACCATATGCAGTGATTCAATAGGCCTATCGAGTCTCATGGGTGGCACGGTGGCGCAGCAGTAGAGTTGCTGCCTCACAGCGCCAGAGACCCGGGTTCGATCCTGGCTACGGGTGCTGTCTGTACGGAGCTTGTACATTCTCCCCGTGAACTGCATGGGTTCTCTCCGAGAACTTTGGTTTCCACCCACGCTCCACAGACGTACAGGTTTGTAGGTTAATCGGCTTGGCTTAGCTTGGTATAAATGTCATAAATGTCCCTAAAGTGATATTGTTAGTGTGCGGGGATGGCTGGTCGGAGATTTACGGTACCCGGGGCTCTTGTGAACATTGATCATCATGTTGAAAAATCGTCACGTCTTCCCTGAATGCCTGCCGTTAGCGCTAAGAGACGTCCCCGAGCTCTGACGTACCCGCTACGTTCTTTTTCCGTGCTTACCACGAGTTTGTTTTTTTTTAACTCGGGAGAGCTCTTTTTAAACTTGGGGCAGAGCTTTGAAGGATTAGTGCACAAACTAACCTCGAGTGATGCTGTCCGCTCTTTAGACTTTAGAGATACAGCGCAGAAATAGGCCCTCGGCCCAATGAGTCCGCGCCAACCAGCGATAGTCCCGTACACTGGCACTGTACTACACACTACAATTTTTACCAAAGGCAATTATCCTATAAGCCTGTACGTCTTTGGAGTCTAAGGAGGAAACCGGAGCACCTGGAGAAAACCCACGTGGTCACAGGAAGAAGGTACAAACTCCGTACAGTCAGCACCTGTAGTCAGGATCGAACCTGTGTCTCTGGCATTGTGAGGCAGCAACTCTACCGCTGCGCCACTCCTCTCTGGGGAAGGTTGATCGAAGAACCGCTGCTATGAATAGGCACGGTCATGCTCTCACACAAGATTGATTCAAAGATACAGCCTGGAAACAGGCCCTTCGGCCCGCCATCGATCACTCGTTCTATGTTGTCCCTCTTTCACCTACACACCAGGGGACATTTATAGGCCAATCAACCTACAATCCCGCATGTGTTTGAGATGTGGGGGGCAACCGGAAACACACGCGGTCACAGGGAGAACGTGCAAACTCCACACACACAGAGGCAGACAACAACCGAGGTCGGGATCGAACCCAGGTCTCTGGCGCTGTGAGACGGCAGCTGTACTGCTGTTTTGGGATGGTTTTAAGATGGAGAGTGTGGTTGTTGGGGGGGGGGGGGGGGGGGGGGGGGGGGGGGGGGTGGGTGACAGGGGTTTGGCCAAGATTGGCTATCTTGCACGTTTAAAATGAGGATGAATTCAGAATTGATTATTGTCGGAACAATGGAAGCCTGCTCCGAGCTAACGTCATTTCAAAATTGTTTCCTTAACTATGGTTTGATAACGGCAAATAACCTTATACTCAAATTTTGGAAAAATGCACCCACCCCAACGCTGAAAATGTGGATCACAAACATGTCTGAAACGTTACATCTCAAAGATATGAGATTCATTCTAGCAGGAAAATCTGAACAATTCTTAAAGATATGGTTACACAAAACAGCTGGAGAAACTCAGCGGGTGCAGCAGCATCTATGGAGCGAAGGAAATAGGCAACGTTTCGGGCCGAAACCCTTCTTCAGACTGGAAGAAGACTTAAAGGTATGGTGTCCTTTCATCGATTTATTACAAGTATAATATGGTGCAACATAACTCTGGTAATTAACCGTTTCAGAACTGGGTGAGGGGTGTGGAAAGATATGAAGTAGGTATATCACTTTTCTTTTCTGTTCTGTTTTTTCTTCTCTTCTCTTCCCCCCTTTTTTTCTCTATTCCTTTCGTGCCCTCTTTTTTTCTACATCTCTATGAGCTCTTTCTCTCTATTTATTCACAAATTACTTTAAACTTTTGGGGCCTACACATGACTACTTTCCTTAATCTCTTCATTTTTCTTCTTTTCTTGGGTTTATTATTTTTATATTGTTACATTTAAAACAAGAAGTTGTACACGGAATGTATTATGTTATATGCCATGGTTTATACGACTGTACCTTGCTTCTATTCAAATATTAAAATGAGGATCAATTGCTGTTGGAAGGGAACTCATCGGAGAACAGACGAGGCACCTTGCTCCGTGCTGGTTTAGTGCTTGTACGTACCCTGTAATCGTAAGTGGCGTCAGGGTTTTCATCGCAAGCGATCACCTCTGGAGCCATCCAGTACGGGGTGCCGATGAACGTGTTCCTTCTTCCCACGGTTCTGTCGAGTTGGGCGCTCACACCAAAGTCAACTGCAAGGGAAAGGGAAATTGCCACCATTCAGAAAGCTCAGACGGACACCAGAAACTAAATATAAAAGCAACATTTTTAAATCACTCAATCAGCCCTTTCAGTGTGGTTTGTGTTAATTTCCAGCACCTACAAATGTTGCAGGAGCATAGAAACATAGAAATTAGGTGCAGGAGTAGGCCATTCGGCCCTTCGAGCCTGCACCGCCATTCAATATGATCATGGCTGATCATCCAACTCAGTATCCCGTACCTGCCTTCTCTCCATACCCCCTGATCCCCTTAGCCACAAGGGCCACATCTAACTCCCTCTTAAATATAGCCAATGAACTGGCCTCAACTACCCTCTGTGGCAGAGAGTTCCAGAGATTCACCACTCTCTGTGTGAAAAAAAAGTTCTCCTCATCTCGGTTTTAAAGGATTCCCCCCTTATCCTTAAGCTGTGACCCCTTGTCCTGGACTCCCCCAACATCTTCCTGCATCTAGCCTGTCCAACCCCTTAAGAATTTTGTAAGTTTCTATAAGATCCCCTCTCAATCTCCTAAATTATAGAGAGTATAAACCAAGTCTATCCAGTCTTTCTTCATAAGACAGTCCTGACATCCCAGGAATCAGTCTGGTGAACCTTCTCTGCACTCCCTCTATGGCAATAATGTCCTTCCTCAGATTTGGAGACCAAAACTGCACGCAATACTCCAGGTGTGGTCTCACCAAGACCCTGTACAACTGCAGTAGAACCTCCCTGCTCCTATACTCAAATCCTCTTGCTATGAAAGCCAACATAAGAGCGTTAATAGCAATCTGTTCTCAGTTGAGTTTATTGTCACCTGTACCCAGGTACAGTGAGAAGCTTTTGTTGCGTGCTAACCAGTCAGCGGGAAGACAATACGTTACACAATTGGTAAGGTTTACATTCTTACACGTGACATTCTAAACATGACCGAAACAAGGCAGAAGGGTCTCGACCCGAAATGTCACCCACTCCTCCTCTCCAGAGATGATGCCTGTCCCGCTGAGTTACTCCAGCATTTTGTATTTATTTTCGGTAGAAACAAGATGCACTCGGCTGCCATCTGCTCCACATCTGAGCAAAGATATTGATTAGCCCAGTTTACATTATTGTCACAGATTCAGATTCAGATTCAATTTTTATTGTCATTGTCAGTGTACAGTACAGAGACAACGAAATGCATTTAGCATCTCCCTGGAAGAGCGACAGTGTACCGAGGTACAGGGAAAAGCTTTTGTTGCGTGCTAACCAGTCAGCGGAAAGACAATACATGATTACCGAGCCATTCACAGTGTACAGATAACATTTAATACAAGATAAAGCCAGTAACGTTCGATTAAAGATAGTCCGAGGGTCTCCAATGAGGTAGATAGTAGCTCAGGACCGCTCTGGAATTGTTGGTAGGATGGTTCAGTTGCCTGATGGTTCAGCTGGGGAGAAACTGCCCCTGAATCTGGAGGTGTGCGTTTTCAGGGGTTATTTAGAGAAGGCAGGAGAATGGGGTTGAGAGTGAAAGATAGACCAGCCATGATTGAATGGCAGAATAAACTTGATGGGCTGAATGGCCCAATCTGCTCCTGGGACGTATGAACCTGATGGGAGAGAGGAGAAGGACCACTCCCACTTCCTCCCTCTCCCATCGGGCAAGAGGTACAGAAGTGTGAAAACAAACGCACACCTCCAGATTCAGGGACAGTTTCTTCCGGGCTGTTATCAGGCAACTGAACCATCCTACCACAACCAGAGTGGTCCTGAACTACTATCTACCTCATTGGTGACCCTCGGACTATCTTTGATCGTACCTTGCTGGCTTAATCTTGCATTAAACATTATTCCCTCCTCATACACTAAGGTACACAAAACTGCTGGAGAAAATGCCCGAAACGTTGCCTATCTCCTTCGCTCCATAGATGCTGCTGCACCCGCTGAGTTTCTCCAGCATTTTTGTGTACCTTCGATTTTCCAGCATCTGCAGTTCCTTCTTAAACACATGTATCTATACACTGTTGATGGCTCGGTAATCATGTATTGTCTTTCCAATGACTGGTTAGCGTGCAACAGAAACTTTTCACTGTGCCTCGGGACACGTGACAATAAACTAAACTGAACTAACACAAACTGCACCGTGTCAAAGCTCACTCACTGTGATTTTAGTTTTGGGGGGGGGGGGGGGTGGGGGTAATTTTAAAATTTAATTACTTTATCAGCTCCAATCACAGAGCCTCACTTCTTCTCTCCTCTTCCAATGCACCCCACGCACATCTTTTCCTTAGGTCTTAAATATAGTTATTCTATCATGTTCAAATTCCAATGAAAGGTGTTCGACTCAAAATATCAAGCACTCCTATTAAGGCAGATCGTGCTCGGATTGCCAAGTGCTTCATAGCAATTTTCTCTTTATTTTAGTCGTTTCTCAGTGATTTCAACACGCCACATTATAGCTTCGCTGCCATCCATCTATCTGTGCAGTCCCATTGTTTCTTCATTGGAAGGCTTTTAAATGCTTTTATTCCGTTCCGTGCATGATAATGGGGAAATAAAGGCAGCATTTCTCATCTTCCTCACACCAGGCAGCATTCTGTGGAATACCAGGGGTTGTGGATGCAATGAGGTGCAGAATTAAAAAGGCAAATGTATCTCCTTCTACACCAGCCTCAGTCTGCAGTGGGTGGCGTGGTTACTAGTTTATCCTTTTAGTCACGGTGCCAAAGATCTGACAAAATGGCAGGTGGGTGGATTCTTCTGGCTGCTGTTTATGCATTGCCAATTTGTACTCATAGAAACATAGAAATTAGGTGCAGGAGTAGGCCATTCGGCCCTTCGAGCCTGCACCACCATTCAATATGATCATGGCTGATCATCCAACTCAGTATCCCGTACCTGCCTTCTCTCCATACCCTCTGATCCCCTTGGCCACAAGGGCCACATCTAACTCCCTCTTAAATATAGCCAATGAACTGGCCTCAACTACCCTCTGTGGCAGAGAGTTCCAGAGATTCACCACTCTCTGTGTGAAAAAAGTCCTCCTCATCTCGGTTTTAAAGGATTTCCCCCTTATCCTTAAGTTGTGACCCCTTGTCCTGGACTTCCCCAACATCGGGAACAATCTTCCTGCATCTAGCCTGTCCAACCCCTTAAGAATTTTGTAAGTTTCTATAAGATCCCCTCTCAATGTCCTAAATTCTAGAGCGTATAAACCAAGTCTATCCAGTCTTTCTTCATAAGACAGTCCTGACATCCCAGGAATCAGTCTGGTGAACCTTCTCTGCACTCCCTCTATGGCAATAATGTCCTTCCTCAGATTTGGAGACCAAAACTGTACGCAATACTCCACGTGTGGTCTCACCAAGACCCTGCACAACTGCAGTAGAACCTCCCTGCTCCTCTACTGAAATCTTTTTGCTATGAAAGCCAACATACCATTCGCTTTCTTTACTGCCTGCTGCACCTGCATGCCTACCTTCAATGACTGGTGTACCATGACACCCAGGTCTCGCTGCATCTCCCCCTTTCCCAATCGGCCACCATTTAGATAATAGTCTGCTTTCCCGTTTTTGCCACCAAAATGGATAACCGCACATTTATCCACATAGAAAACATAGAAACATAGAAAATAGGTGCAAGAGGCGGCCATTCGAGCCAGCACCTTCATTGTGATCATACTCAAAGTAGCAATGAATATGAGGAGTGCAGCTCGTGGAGTCATAGAGGCATACAGGGTTGAAACAGGCCCAACTTGCCCACACCGACCAAAATGCCCCCATCTCTACACTCGTCCTACCTACCTGTGTTTGGCCTCCACACATGTTCACGGTGACTCTCCTCCTCGCCCCTGTCCCATCTATGTACCTGTCTAAATGTTTCTTACATGGTGCAATAGTACCTGCCTCAACTACCTCCTCAGGCAACTCGTTTCCATAGACCCGCCACCATTTGAGTGAAACAGTTACGCCCTCGTTCAGTTCAGTTTTATTTGTCGTATGTACAGGTTAACACAGGGTCAACGACACAATGAAATGTGTTTGACAAGTCGACGGGTCACCTCAGCAATGATATTACTCAGCAAGGATAAAAATAAGATTTAAAAAAAGATAAAAGTGACATTGGTAAAAGACAATAATAAATAAAATAATCGACATATATGATGTGTTTATGACAATAGACAATAGACAATAGGTGCAGGAGTTGGCCTTTCGGCCCTTCGAGCCTGCACTGCAATTCAATGTGATTATAGCTGATCATCCCCAATCAGTACCCCGTTCCTGCCTTCTCCCCATATCCCCTGACTCCGCTATCTTCAAGAGCCCTATCTAGCTCTCTCTTGAAAGCATCCAGAGAACCGGCCTCCACCGCCCTCGGAGGCAGAGAATTCCACAGACTCACCACTCTCGACCCGAAATGTCACCTATTCCTTTGCTCCATAGATGCTGCCTCACCCGCTGAGTTTCTCCAGCATTTTTGTCTACCTTCCATAAATTTGCAGCTTAAACGCTGACTGACAGAACAATGATCGGCCAGATTGGACATGTCCTACTTGTGGTCGAAAAGATACACGCGGCCTATCGTCCAGAATGTTAAGCGGCAGACCCAAACTTGTCTTTTCTTTTGGGGCCACAGGGAACTGCAGCTGCTGGTTTACAAAAAAAAAAGACCCAAAGCACTGGAGAAACTCAGGGAGTCAGGGAGCATCACTGGCGAACAGGGTTGGTGAAGTACAAGTAGGACATTTGGCCCATTAAGTCTACTCCGCCATTCAGTCATGGCGAATCTATATTTCCCTCTTCACCCCATTCTCCTGCCTTCTCCCCATAGCCTCTAACACCTGTACTAATTAAGAATCTCTGCCTTAAAAATATCCAATGACTTGGCCTCCACAGCCGTCTGTGGCAATGAATTCCACGGATTCACCACCCTATGACTAAAGAAATTCCTCATCTCTTTTCTAAATGAACGTCCTTTCATTCTGAGGCTGTGCCCTCTGGTTCTGGACTCTCCCACTAGTGGGAACATCCACTCCCCATGCACTCTATCCAGGAGATCTTCGGTTTCGGTATCCAGGCTTTCACCATTCGGTAAGTTTCACTGAGGTTCCCTCCCTCATCCAGCGAGTATAAGCCCAGTGCCGTCAAACGCTGGTCCCATGCCGACACAGGGCAGGCTGAAGTGTCCCTGACATTGTTCATTCCCTCTACAGATTCTGCCCCTGACCCATTGAGTTCCCCCAGCACTGATTTTTGTTTAAGATTCCTGCACCTGCAATTCCTTATCTCTCATTTGGGGCAGACGAGCAAGGGAGGCTTCCTTTGTCTTGAACAAAGAGTTCTCACGACAAGCTGGTCACCGATGCCGGGAATCATTTCTTTTTAATTTCAGACTGTGTAACAGAATTCAATGCAAGGGTGAAATTTGAACCCTGAAGGGCCTGTCCCACCAGCATGCGACTGCACGCGGCAAACACGACCTAACGTGGTCGCTTGAGCCGTACGGCCTCGCGGGGCTGGTCCCACTTCGATTGCCGGAGCCGTATGGAGTTGTGCGGGGCTGGACCCACATCGCGCGGCTGATTGGTGAGTATGATGTCAGGACCAGCCCCGGACAACTCCAGAGGGCTCCGCGGTTGGACGTGGGACCGGCCCCGCGAGGCCGTACGCCTCAAGCCACCACGTTTGGTCGCGTGCAAGTGGGACAGGCCCTTCACATCCTTAACCTGCCCACTTGTACATTGTGCGAACAGTGGCACACAAATAAATCCCTTTACAGAATTACATTGTGTATTCAAGATAGTTAAGGGCCTATCCCACTTGGAAGTCATTTTCGCGACATCATTTACGCGTCACGATGCACGACGCGCGCATGTTGCGTGGTGACGTAGGCAGTGACGAGCGCTCGCACGTGGTGCCCCAGGATTCTGGGATTCAGAACATCTTCGTGCGCCACCATCGTGACACGCAAATGATGCCCCAGTGAGACAGGCCCTTTAGATATAACTCTTAGGGCTAACCGAATCAAGGGATATGGGAAGAAAGCAGGAACGGGGTTACTGAAATTTGATGACAGCAATGATCATATTGAATGGCGGTGCTGGCTCGAAGGGCTGAATGGCCTACACCTGCACCTATTGTCCATGAATCTGCTAGTTTTCAACTCTTCCTGCCATCTCATTCTTCGTACACCTCTTAACGTTAGCTCTAACTGGCTAGCTGTTTTCCCTTGCTTTTAGGATGAAATTGGCAGATGCTCCCTTTAATATAAATGTATTTGACCTTGCTGCACTCAGGTTAATATTGCTATGGCAACTGAAGAGAGCAAATTACTGTAAACACACGTACACATACCCGAGATTGTCAGAGGCTACTGGTGGTTTAGTCTGAATTTCACAGACTCGTATGCTGACCCCATATCCCTTCTGAAGCACCATGTCCTGACAAAGACAATTGCAGGAAGATACTGCATGGAAACAAACCTTTTTGCCCATAATAGACCATCCATTCACACTACACACGTGGAGTGTCACCTTGTCCTGGTGGAGAAGCTTGTATGGAACCGAGATCCTGAGAGCGATGCCGCCTGGAGCCACGCTCCTGGTAGGGCCACCCATGGCGGCAAGGTCGAGGGGGAGGTCTGGTCTCTGACAAAGAGCTAATCCAACCAAGACCTCAACGGTGGAACAGGCGGATGATGATGGCTGACCTTAGTAGAGCGTCACAACGGCTGGGAAGTTGGATGAAGGCTGCAGCAGAAAAGGGTCTCCGGCCGTCTTGGACTCCATGCCACTGGATCCCAACCCAGATCTGCCAAGGACCGTGGGGTGGCTGTCTGTGCACCAGTCTCCCCACGTTAAACAAAGTCACACACAGGCATCCTCCAACCCTGGAGACACCCATGGTCAGCCATGACTGAAGGGGGCCTAAGACACACATTGAGTTCCTCCAGCACTGCTTTTGTTTGAAGAAGCATCACCCATTCTTTTCCTCCCCACAGATGCTGCCTGACCTGCGGAGTTACTCCAGCATTTTGTGTCTATCTTCAGTATAAACTAACATTTGCACTTCCTTCCTACACATAGAAACATAGAAAATAGGTGCAGGAGTAGGCCATTCGGCCCTTCGAGCCTGCACCGCCATTCAATATGATCATGGCTGATCATCCAACTCGGTATCCTGTACCTGCCTTCTCTCCATACCCCCTGATCCCTTTAGCCACAAGGGCCACATCTAACTACCTCTTAAATATAGCCAATGAACTGGCCTCAACTACCTTCTGCGGGAGAGAATTCCACAGATTCACCACTCTCTGTGTGAAAAATGTTTTCCTAATCTCGGTCCTAAAAGATTTCCCCCTTATCCTTAAACTGTGTGTGACCCCTTGTTCTGGACTTCCCCAACATCGGGAACAATCTTCCTGCATCTAGCCTGTCCAACCCCTTAAGAATTTTGTACGTTTCTATAAGACCCCCCCTCCATCTTCTAAATTCTAGCGAGTCTATGTGAATGTGAATCTTGGGGAGATCAGTTCTCAGGAGACTTCATTTACATTGTGTTCTCTTGGCAAATCTATAGAAGAGCCCAAAACGTAGCTTTGATATATTTACTCAATAGGCCACGCAAATGGCTTGGGACTTACCCAGTTTAACTTCGGCATTTTCTGTCAGAAGCACATTCTGTCCCTTGATGTCTCTGTGAATAACTTTGTGAGCATGAAGGTGAGTTAGGCCCTGTCCAGGAGACAAAGAGAAAAAGAAAATGAATATTAACATTACTAAACATCTATCTATATTTAAAACTGTGTGTGTGTTTCTGCCTGTCTTGTGGGTGCCACATTCGGCCGTTGGTTCCATGCTACGCCAGCACTCCGTCATTAAACTCCGTCATTTTTTCCATGTCGCTAGCTCATAGAAACATAGAAATTAGGTGCAGGAGTAGGCCATTCGGCCCTTCCAGCCTGCACCGCCATTCAATATGATCATGGCTGATCATCCAACTCAGTATCCCATACCGGCCTTCTCTCCATACCCCCTGATCCCCTTAGCCACAAGGGCCACATCTAACTCCCTCTTAAATATAGCCAATGAACTGTGGCCTCGACTACCCTCTGCGGCAGAGAGTTCCAGAGATTCACCACTCTCTGTGTGAAAAAATTTCTTCTCATCTCGGTTTTAAAGGATTTCCCCCTTATCCTTAAGCTGTGACCCCTTGTCCTGGACTTCCCCAACATCGGGAACAATCTTCCTGCATCTAGCCTGTCCAACCCCTTATGAATTTTGTAAGTTTCTATAAGATCCCCTCTCAATCTCCTAAATTCTAGAGAGTATAAACCAAGTCTATCCAGTCTTTCTTCATAAGACAGTCCTGACATCCCAGGAATCAGTCTGGTGAACCTTCTCTGCACTCCCTCTATGGCAATAATGTCCTTCCTCAGATTTGGAGACCAAAACTGTACGCAATACTCCAGGTGTGGTCTCACCAAGACCCTGTACAACTGCAGTAGAACCTCCCTGCTCCTATACTCAAATCCTTGTCATTCATTTTACATCCCATTTTGCACTCCCCAAAACTTTTTTTCTTTTTATGTACCCATTTTTTAATAAAATCATACCCCCCCCCCCCCCCCCCCCTCCCCCACTCACTCATTTTGTCGCCTCCTGCTGGCCAGCGACCATAACGGCTGCTGGCGCCCGCCTCTCGCCTCAAAGACGCCATTTAAAAACAGCCGCACTGCTGAGTGCTGGAATCTTATCTTCGGGGGGGAATGGCTTGAGTTGGAGAACCACGTCTCCCGTGGGGGCTACGGGTAGGGAACGGGTGCGTTAGGGGAGCAGCACTTGGTCTAGTATATTATAAAATGAACAGCTCGGCTAGCTCAGTCGGTAGAGCATGAGACTCAATCTCAGGGTCGTGGGTTCAAGCCCCAGGACGGACAACACTTCCTTTGGGGCAGCACGGCGGTAGAGTCTCTGCCTCACAGCGCCAGAGACACGGGTTCGATCCCGACTGCGGATGCTGTCTATACAGAGTTTGCACGTTCTCCCTGTGACTGTATGGGTTTTCCCCGGGTGCTCCAGTTTCCTCCAACACTCCAAAGACGTACAGATTTGTAGGTTAGTTAGCTTTGGTACAGATTGTAAATTGTCCTTGTGTTTAAGAAGGAACTGCAGATGCTGGAAAATCGAAGGTAGACAAAAGCGCTGGAGAAACTCGGCGGGTGCAGCAGCATCTATGGAGCGAAGGAAATAGGCAACGTTTCGGGCCGAAACCTGAAGGAGTGGCTGTGGAGAGGATGTTTCCACTAGTGGGAGAGTCTGGGACCAGTGGTCACAGCTTCAGAATAAAAGTACGTACCTTTAGGAAGGAGATGAGGAGGAATTTCTTTAGTCAGAAGATGGTGAATCTGTTGAATTCATTGCCACAGACGGCTGTGGAAATCAAGTGAATGGATATTTTTAAGGCGGAGATAGATAGGATTCTTGATTAGTACGGGTATCAGGCGCTATGGGGAGAGGGCAGGAGAATGGGGTTGTGAGGGAAAGGTAGATCAGTCATGATTGAATGGCGTAGTAGACATGATGGGCCGAATGGCCTAATTCTGCTCCTATCGCTGATGAAGTATAAACTGAAACGGGCACAAGGGCTTCTTTATTGTCTATAAGGTTCACTGTTCACTCTAATGCTCAATTATATTCCACACCATTTGAACAATGCCCTTTTTGAATTAGCATGTAATGGAGGTAGATATTTGTGATAAAAAATGAACAGAGTTTTCCGTAACAAGCCCCTGATCAGAGTCTGGTTATCTGAAGCTGGAAACATAGAAACATAGACAATAGGTGCAGGAGTAGGCCATTCGGCCATTCAGATTCAGATTCAGATTCAATTTTAATTGTCATTGTCAGTGTACAGTACAGAGACATTCAAGCCTGCACCGCCATTCGATATGATCATGGCTGATCATCCAACTCAGTATCCCATCCCTGCCTTCTCTCCATACCCCCTGATACCTTTAGCCACAAGGGCCACATCTAACTCCCTCTTAAATATAGCCAATGAACTGTGGCCTCAACTACCTTCTGTGGCAGAGAATTACACAGATTCACTACTCTCTGTGTAAAAAGACAGTAGAGATTGTAAAACGCTGCCTTAAGGGCCTGTCCCACTTACGCGATTTTTACCGGCAACTTGCCGGCACCCGTCATAGTCGCAGCAGGTGGCTGAAAATTTTCACCATGTTGAAAATCCAGCGGAGACCAGAAAAAGATTCGACTCTTTGGGCGACTACTCACGACCATACAGGGGTCACCCCGCAACATGTCGACACGTGACCCCTGTATGGTCGTGAGTAGTCACCCAAACAGTCGTACCTTTTCCGGTAGGCGGCGCGACTCTGGTCAGCAGCGGCCTCTGCAGCCCGTCCGCGTTTTTATTATTTTCTGTCTATGTTTCTATGTAGTTTTTCTTATTTTATGTTGGGGTGTGTGTGTGGGGGTTGGGGTGGGGTGGGAGGGAGGGGGAAACTTTTAAATCTCTCCCTGCACGGGAGACCCAACCTTTTCTTGCCGGGTCTCAGTTGTCGTTGGGGCTGCAATGAGGTGCGGTCTCCAACAGGAAGAAGCCGGGGACTCTGGTGCCGACGACTCACCGTCACCGTCGTGGAGCTGGCCGAGTCCGGAGCGGGTGGAGCGGTGGTGGAGCGCTGCTGCTGTGGCCCGACCTCCGGAGATTAGGAGGCTGCTACTGCGGGTCTGCGGACGGCGGCACCGGGAGCCCGCGGGTCCCTGGAGGGAGACCGCCTTTCTGGGCTCCTGCAACGGCGACTTCTCCCGCCCGAGTTGCGGGGTCGAAGAGCTCCTGGAGCGGGGCCTACATCACTGCCCCACGCGGCTTGGAATGGCCGCGGGACTTTGCGAGCGCACGCCGGGGGCTCCAACACCAAGACCCGGTGTGCGACCTCGCACCACCCGGCGTGGCTTTAATGGCCGCGGGACAATCGCCATCGCAAGCCGGGGGCTTTGACTTTGACTCTGACATCGGGGGGGGGGGGGGAAGAGTCAGTGGAGAGATACGTTTTTTTTTGGCCTTCCATCACAGCAATGTGATGGATGTTTATGTAAAATGTAAATTATGTTGTGTCTGGGGTCTATTTGTCTGTAATGTATGGCTGCAGAAACGGCATTTCGTTTGGACCTCAAGGGGTCCAAATGACAATTAAATTGTATTGTATTGTATTCCTGGTCGACGCTGGATTTTCAACATGGTGAAAATTTCCGGCCACCTGCTGAGACTATGACGGGTGCCGGCAAGTCGCCAGAAAGAATTGCGTAAGTGGGACAGACCCTTTAATATTTCAAATGAATTTCTGTGTTCTGGTACACAGCCAAAAGCACATTTTTTTTAACCTTTCATTTTCCTTCATGGATTTCTGTCTGGATTTTGGTTAAAAAAAAACTGGGAGCAAATTGATCTTGATAGATAATTCTGCACATATTAAGATCATGTACATAAAGTTTTTAATGACGCGTCTATACCCTGAAGTTAGTTTGGAAATCATTGCAACAGAAAGCTGACTTAGCCAAAAGCAAAGACTCCCACAGTACAAATATCAAGGAACGGCAGAATCAGCAGCGATGAACTTCAACTGTTTAAAGTTAAGATAATATTGAACGTGAACTGGGTGGGTTTTTCTCTCTCTGTCTGTAATATTATTGTAACTGACAAAGATCCTTCCTCCTGCTTCATTTTCCTTCCTTTAGCAATTATTGAGAATGACTCCAACTAGAGTCAAGCGAGCATTGGTTTAGTTTAAAGATACAGCGCGGAAACAGGCCCTTCGGCCCATCGAGTCCGCGCCGACCAGCGATCCTTGCACATTAACGCTATCCTACACACACTAGGGACAATTTTACATTTAGGCCAAAGCCAATTAACCTACAAACCTGTATGTCTTTGGAGTGTGGAGGGGTGGAAGATTGCAACCTTCACATGATCCGCCCTGTTTCAACTAATGCAATCAACTCGTCGTGCACAAACGGAAGATCAAATAGAACAAGTTGTCCAACAACTTTAGGCTGTGCACGCCACAAGAAAGAAGAAGAAGAGTGTGGGAGGAAACGGAAGATCTCGGAGAAAACCCATGCAGGTCACGGGGAGAACGTACAGACAAGCACCCGAAGTCAGGAAGGAACCCGGGTCTGGCGCTGTAAGGCAGCAGCTTTACCGCTGTGCCACCGTTACAGGAGAAGCAATTACTTCGAAGCCTGGACTAATGTCTATTAGCGATGAGAGGTTGGGCAAAGCTGGATTGTTTTCTCTGGAGCATGGAGGCTGAGGGCAGACCTGATAAAAGTAGCTAATATAATTATGAGATGCATCGGTAGAATAGACAATCAGAATCTTTTTTCCCAGTGTGGAAATGGTCAAGACTAACGGGCGTAGCTTTAAGGCGAGAACAGCAAAGTTCTGGGGCAAGTTTTGGATTGACTCAGAGGGTGGGTGCCTGGAATGCACTGTGTTTAAGGAGGAACTGCAGGTGCTGGAAAATCGAATGTGGCCAAAAGCCCAGCCCCTCCATTCTCTCAGCACATGACAGTCCCGCCATCCCAGGAATTAACCTACGCTGCACTCCCTCAATAGCAAGAACGTCCTACCTCATATTAGGGGACCAAAACTGCACATAATACTCCAGGTGTGGTCTCACTAGGGCCCTGTACAGCTGCAGAAAGACCTCTTTGCTCCTATACTCAACTCCTCGTGTTTATCAGAACGTAACCCCATTGTAGTTCGAGGAGCAGCGGTAGCAATTTAAAAAAAAGGATTTTGAAACCGGCAAACTACCCGTAGTATCTCTCGACAGATGTAGGCAATCCATTCTTCCTTCAGAGCGTTTCCTTTCGTGTTTTTGACCAGGTCTGTGACAGATCCAGCTCCACAGAATTCCATAACCAGCTGCGAAACAGAACAGAACAGTGTCAGTAAAAGATGTCCAAGCTCTTAACAATCTTATATGTTTCAATGAGATTCCCTCTCATCCTTCCAAACTCCATAATGTACAAGCCCAGCCGCTCCATTCTCTCAGCATGTGACAGTCCCCCCATCCCGGGAATTTCCCTTGCATCAGGATCACGATGCCCATAATAATTTCACCTGTTTCTGCCTTCAATGGACCCACATTGTCTTAGATATGTTTTCTCTTAACATATCTAAAGCATTTACTATCCTTCGTTATATTCTTGGCCAGCTTACCCTCGTACTTCATCTTTTCACCCCGTATTGCCCTTTATGTTACGTTTTGTTGTCCTTTGAACGTTTCCCAAACCTGTCTTCCCGCTGCTCTTTGCAAGGTTATACACCTGTTTCTTTAGTTTGATTCCATCCCTAACTTCCCTTGTCAGCCACAGTTGCCTCTTACTCCACTCAGAATCTCTCTTCCTCTTTGGAATGAAATCATCTCGCCCTCGAAACATTCCTCAGCGGAACAGACAGCATCTCTGGAGAGAAGGAATGGGTGACGCTTCGGGTCGAGTCCCTTCTTAGATCACCCATTCCTTCTCTCCAGAGATGCTGTCTGTCCCGCTGAATTAAGGGCCTGTCCCACTTGCATGCGATTGCGTGCGTTTGGCGCGACTAACCGGAAGCGGAGGTCTCGCTAAGTTTGCACGTGACGTCATTTACGTCATGCTTGCCAATCAGCTGGGCAGGAGGCGGGCCGACTGAATTTGGGCGTTGCACGGGGTCGGGCGGTGACGTCATCACGCAACGCCATGCGCTAGGCGTATGCCGTCAAGACGCAACGTACGACCGCAATGCGCCTGTGTGCGTACGCGGACCGACAGGCCGTTGGCGCGCAAAGATTTCGGCCACTGCAAGAATTTCGGAGCCCCGCGCGATGTCGGGACCAGCCCCGCACAACTCCGCGCTTCTAAGTGGGACCGGCCCCACGCGGCCATACGGTGCCCGTACGCCTCAAGCGACCACGAGGTCGCGTAATTTGTGAGCCAAGGTCGTCTAAGTGGGACAGGCCCTTTACTCCTGCTTTTTGTGCCTATCTACTGATAATCTTCGGGTTTCCCAACAAAAGCTCCATGGCTCTAACGGCCCACAGTTCTGGTTCAATGACAAATTGCAGTTCTCACCCAGAGTTGGTCATCGTGGCCTGGGGGGCTCTTCTTGATGAAGGCACCATAATACGTCGCGATGTTTCTGTGGTGCGAGTACTTCTTCAGCATGTTAATCTCCTGTTTGATCTCCTCCTCTTCATCCTGCATTGTAACACGTTTCAAAACGTCATGCAATGCTATTGAAAATACCCAAACATTTATACAGTGCCCTCCATAATGTTTGGGACAAAGACCCATCATTTATTTATTTGCCTCTGTACTCCACAATTTGAGATTTGTAATAGGAAAAAATCACCTGTGGTTAAAGTGCACATTGTCAGATTTTAATAAAGACCATTTTTATACATTTTGGTTTCACCATATAGAAATTACAGCTGTGTTTATACATTGCCTCCCATTTCAGGGCAACATAATGTTTGGGACACATGGCTTCACAAGTGTGTGTAATTACTCAGGTGTGTCCCAAGACTTGAGGTTAATTGGTCTCTGTAAATTGCTCCTAGTCTGTAGAGAGTGAATGAGAAAATGGGATAACACAGAACTGTTTTGAACAGATGATTAATGGACCAAAGTGCCCGATTGCACATTGCATCTATCAATCAATCAATATGCAATGAACTTTGTACAGAGATCACCAAAAGCTAGTTCTTAAGTTCAACATAAGGCCCAACAAATGTTATACAAGGCCAGGAAGCGAGCGGGCAAGATCATCTCTGACCCCTCTCACCCTGGCCACAAACTCTTTGAATCACTTCCCTCTGGAAGGCGGCTCCGGACTGTCAAAGCTGCCACAGCCAGACATAAAAACGTTTTTATCCAAGAGTACACACAAATGCTGGAGAAACTCAGCGGGTGCAGCAGCGTCTATGGAGCGAAGGAGATAGGTAACTGATAGGGGGTGGCAGGGAGAAGGAAGGAAAAAGGGAGGAGGAGGAGCCCGAGGGCTGGGGGATGGGAGGAGACAGCTCGAGGGCTAAGGAAGGGGAGGAGACATCAAGGGCTAACAAAATTGGGAGAATTCAATTGACCCAAGCAGTCGTTCCAGGTGCGACAGAGGTTCACCTGTATCTCCTCCAACCTCATCTACTGCATCCGCTGCTCTGGATGTCAGCTGATCTACATCGGTGAGACTAAGCGGAGGTTGGGCGATCGTTTCGCCGAACACCTCCGCTCGGTCCGCAAGAAACCTACCTGACCTCCCGGTGGCTCAGCACTTCCTGGGTCTCCTCCATTGCCAGAGTGAGCAACACCGGAAATTGGAGGAACAGCACCTCATATTCCGCTTGGGGAGCCTGCATCCAGCGGGCATGAACATTGAATTCTCCCAATTTTGTTAGCCCTTGATGTCTCCTCCCCTTCCTTAGCCCTCAAGCTGTCTCCTCCCATCCCCCAGCCCTCGGGTTCCTCCTCCTCCCTTTTTCCTTCCTTCTCCCCGCCACCCCCTATCAGTCTGAAGAAGGGTTTCAGCCCGAAACGTTACCTATCTCCTTCGCTCCATAGATGCTGCTGCACCCGCTGAGTTTCTCCAGCATTTTTGTGTACCTTCGATTTTCCAGCATCTGCAGTTCCTTCTTGAACAATTTATCCACGAGTAGTTGCTCTACTCAACAGCCAAAAATCTGTAGCCTGGTATTTTGTTGGTTCACATGCTTGATCAATGGTGTTTTATCATTAATGTTTTATTATTATCAATGTTTAGTGTTTTTCTGAGTAATTCGTAATTGTCACTGTATTTCATGTTGTTACTTGTGGGTGGAGCACCAAGGCAAATTCCTTGGCCAATAAACTTACTTACTTACCTACTTACTTAACACACAGGGCCAGAAACAAAATGCTAGTAATGGAGAGATTTTGTTGGACCAGTTTGGAGTAGTACGTGCAATTCAGGACACTGCACATCCAGATGGGGGAACCGATCAGACAAGCAGATACACACAAAAACCTGGACTAACTCAGCAGGTCAGACAGCATTTCTGGAGATCACCAATAGGTGACGTTTCTGGTCGAGACCCTTCTGTACACTCTTCTTCAGTTTCGACCCGAAACGTCGCCTATTCCTTTTCTTAATAATAATAATAATAATAATAATAATAAATTGAACTTATATAGTGCTTTTCAGGGACTCAAAGTCGCTTTACAAGGCAAGGCAAAAAAACAAAACAAAAACAAAAACAAAACAAACCAAAAAATGAGCAACAATTCAAGCACAGATGAAAAGGGAGGGGGACGTGGGGCTAAGGATAGGCAGAGGTGAAGGGATGGGTCTTGAGGCGGGACTGGAAGATGGTGAGGGACTCAGAATTGCGGATCAGTTGGGGGAGGGAGTTCCAGAGCCTGGGAGCTGCCCTGGAGAAGGCTCTGTCCCCAAAACTGTGGAGGTTGGATTTGGGGATGGAGAGGAGACCGGCTGATGTGGATCTGAGGGACCGTGAGGGTTGGTAGGGGGAGAGGAGGTCAGTGAGATATGGGGGGGGGGGGTCAGATGGTGGAGGGCTTTGTAGGTGAGGACCAGGATTTTGTAGTTGATCCGGTGGGAGATGGGAAGCCAGTGAAGTTGTTTGAGGACTGGAGTGATGTGGTGCCAGGATCCGTCTTAAATATAGCCAATGAACTGGCCTCAACTACCCTCTGTGGCAGACAGTTCCAGAGATTCACCATTTTGGCGATGTGGCGGAGGTGAAAGAAGCATCTTCAGAGATGCTGTCTGATCCTCTGAGTTGCACCAGGTTTTTGTGGTCTATCTTCGGTTAAAGCCAGCATCTGTACTTCCTTCCTACACAAACCTTTCTGCAACGCACTCTGGACTATTGGGGAAAGAGGAATTTGATAAAGGTTAAAACTTGCCATTTGCACATTGAAGTACTTTGGTTCCTTATGGTATGTGTCACTAATCTAAATCAGCGAAAACAGAAACGCAAAACCAATGAAGTCACACAAACGCAAAGGTTATTTATTTTTAAAAGGAAAATGCCAGACCCAATTATTGGCCATTAAACGCCTTTATTCACAAAGCAGATTTATTTTGTGCTTTAGTAACGGCTACTAGGGGGATTTTCATGAGTATTTGTTTGTGAAAATTGGCAAACAGGTAATTGAAGGCCTGCAAAAAAGCTTTAAGAAATTCTTGATGGTCTCAAATTCATAGTAAAGTAAGTAAGTAAGTACATTTTATTTATACAGCAGGTTTAAATCAACTCGCGTTGAAACCAAACTGCTTTACATAGAAGAATTAATTAAGTTTCCGTACATCCATAGAAAAAGTTTAAAAAAAGAAAAATGAATTATAGAATTCAACATGAACGTCCTCCCACAACAGAATCAAAATGTTCCACTGTGGGGGAAAGGCACAAGAAAGCTCAGTTGTCTTCCTCTGTGATCACCCGAGGTCAGGGCCTATTTGTGGTGTCTGCAGCCAGTCCGATGTTTTCATAGCAGAAAGCTTTTGAGATATATTTCTGGCTTTGGTGGAGATTTTGACTATTTAGCAACGGACAGGGGGGAGGCTTTTTATTTTAAACTGCCTGCATCCAGTCATTTCCGCCCCTGGATGAGCTGCAATTGTACTCTGCACACTGGCAATCATGCAAAATGGCTCACCGCTGTACACCCACACCAAGATGTGGGTGTTAATCGGAGACCAGAATTTGATTTGCTTTTTTTCCTCTCTATAGAAAACATAACTGTCTATCCACAAAAGGGTCATTTTTACTTTGAAGAGAGCTCCACGTTTAATTAGAGACTTGGGGTAACGTTAACTGTTGCAGGGTGCAAATGTGGTTAGTTGGCCTTCCAAATCGGGAAGGATGCAGAGCCAGAGGCACAGAACATGAAAACTTTCCCTTCAGCCCACCGAGCGTTCTCCCCGTGACCTGCGTGGGTTTTCTCCGAGATCTTCGGTTTCCTGCCACACTACAAAGTCGTACAGGTTTGCAGTGTCCGGAACATAGAAACATAGACATAGAAACATAGAAATTAGGTGCAGGAGTAGGCCATTTGGCCCTTCGAGCCTGCACCGCCATTCAATATGATCATGGCTGATCATCCAACTCAGTATCCCGTACCTGCCTTCTCTCCATACCCCCTGATCCCCTTAGCCACAAGGGCCACATCTAACTCCCTCTTAAATATAGCCAATGAACTGGCCTCAACTACCCTCTGTGGCAGAGAGTTCCAGAGATTCACCACTCTGTGTGTGAAAAACTGCACATAAGGTACTACAAGTAAGCACTGCTATGGAGCACCAATGCAAATTCCTTGCATGTGAATACTTGGCCAATAAACTCACTTACTTATTCCAAAGTGGTCAAATAAAATCTCTGCAAAACTAGCATTCTGTATTCTCCCCTTGTTGTCATTAACCCTTTCCTGCATCCCCCTCTTGTCCAGATTCCAGCGCTCAGCTCCCGTGTGAATGGCGTCAAGTTGGGAAAAGGGGAAGTACAACGGGATCTGGGGGTCCTTGTACAGCAGTCTATGAAAGTAAGTATGCAGGCACAGCAGGCACAGTGAAGAAAGTGAATGGCATGTTGGCCTTTATAACAAGAGGAATCGAATATAGGAGCAAAGTGGTCCTTCTGCAGTTGTACAGAGCCATAGTGAGACCACACCTGGAGTATTGTGTGCAGTTTTGGTCCCCTGAGGAAGGACATTCTTGTTATTGAGGGAGTGCAGTGTAGGTTTACACTGTTAATTCCCAGGATGGCGGGACTTTCATATCCTGAGAGAATGGAGCAGCTGGGTTTGTACACTCTGGAGTTCGAAGGATGAGAGGATATCTCATTGAAACATATAGGATTGTTAAGGGCTTGGACATGCTAGAGGCAGAAAACATGGTCCCGATGTTGGGGGAGTCCAGAACCAGGGGCCACAGTTTAAGAATAATGAGTAAGCCATTTAGAACAGAGACGAGGAAACACCTTTTCTAGCAGAGAGTGGTGAGTCTGTGGAATTCTCTGCCTCAGAGGGTGGTGGAGGTAGGTTCTTTGGGTGCTTTCAAGAGAGAGCTAGATAGGGCTCTTAAAAATAGCGGAGTTAGGGGATATGGGGAGAAGGCAGGAACGGGGGGGTAGTGATTGGGGATGATCATGTTTTTTTTGTTGTAAACCAGCATCTGCAGTTCCTCGTTTCTACAATCGATGTTGCAATGCTTTAATGTTAACAGAAGTGGATCAAGATGAGGAAACGCACACCTTTGCATAAAAAGGAAGTAGCCATTGGAAGCACTCTCGACTGGCATGATGCTTAAGGTGATTAGAAAAGCTGCAAAAGGGGGACTGTTTGGTGGTTAGAAGCGAGAATTAAAGAAATTTCCAATCCAGACCAGGTGCAAGAGCTCCAAGACAGGGAGAACGCACAAACACCACACAGACAGCACCCGTGGTCAGGATCGAATCCAGGTCTCCGGCGCTGTGAGGCAGCAACCTTAGCGCTGCCCAAACACTACTTCAGAAATAACAGGCAGTTAGTTCATTGCAAACACAGGAAGGCAACCTCATCTCCATTACACAGCTACATCTGAAGAAGGGTTTCGGCCAGAAACGTTGCCTATTTCCTTCGCTCCATAGATGCTGCCGCATCCGCTGAGTTTCTCCAGCACTTTTGTCTACATTTCTTCACCAGATAAAAGCTGTCCAGGGTCTGACCTCCCCAGAGGAGCATGGGTGAAGCTCGACAGACTTGGTACGGGAGTTGGGCGTTTCAATGCCAGCGTGTGGAGGTTGGGGACTCTGCCTGTGAATGCGGAGCAGAACAACACACAGCCAACCATGTCATCTCTGGTGTACCACCCGCTGTACCACCCACTAAATGGAGCTCAGGGCCTGGCAGACATTGACACCAACAGAGACAACAACCTGGCTGCTCAACACACGGCTTGAGATCTAAAACCCCTGTCCCATGGCACGAGTTCATTCCAAGAGTTCTCCCGAGTTTGCCCGGATTCGAACTGGGAGATTTACGGTCGGTACTCGGGGCTCTCGTGGACATTTTTCATCATGTTGATAAATCATCACGAGTCTTCCCGTGCTTACCTGCCGTTGGCGAGTCTTCCCGAGTACCTGCCGTTAGCGCTAAGAGACGTCCCCGTACCCGCTACGTTCATTCTCCGTGCTTACCACGAGTTTGATTTTTTAAAACCCGGGAGAGCTCTTGGAATGAACTCGTACCGTGGGACAGGGCTTTTACTATTCTTTTTGTTTATGTTTCATTCGCAAGAAGAAGAAGACGACAGGAATGAAAGGCTTTCCTTACCTCTGTGACATCCATGACTTTGATGGCCGCAAGCTGCCCTGTTTTGACATGGCGGCCCTGGGTGAAGAAGAAAAAGACTCATCAGTATTGCTGTCGATGGAATTGGCAGGTTAGAATGATCTAGTTGTGCATTATAGCTGTCGTACAAAGGGGGCATTTTCTCAACCTCAGATCTATTGGCAACAAGACACTAATTACCTCGAAATAACGCAAGCGTATAAATACACAAAATAAAATACTTCCAATGGGTATTCTAACAGAAATGCTGGAGAATTATGACTACAAAAAGCACCGTGTCAGCCAATGAATTGAAGATAAGGTCCTATCGTACAGGAAACCATCTCAGTTTCACTTTCAGTTTAGACAATAGACAATAGGTGCAGGAGTAGGCCATTCGGCCCTTCCAGCCAGCACCACCATTCAATGTGATCATGGCTGATCATCCCCATTCAGTACCCCGTTCCTGCCTTCTCCCCATATCCCCTGACTTTGCTATTTTTAAGAGCCCTATCTAGCTCTCTCTTGAAAGCATCCAGAGAACCGGCCTCCACCGCCAGGCAGAGAATTCCACAGACTAACCACTATCTGTGAGAAAAAGTGTTTCCTCTTCTCCGCTCTAAATGGGTTACTCATTATTCTTAAACTGTGTGTGGCCCCTGGTTTTGGACTCCCCCAACATTGGGAACATGTTTCCTGTCTCTAGTGTGTCCAAGCCCTTAACAATCTTATACGTTTCAATGAGATATCCTCTCATCCTTCTAAACTCCAGAGTGTACAAGCCCAGCCGCTCTATTCTCTCAGCATATGACAGTCCCGCCATCCCGGGAATGTCCTATCGTACAGGAAACCATCTCAGTTTCACTCTCAGTTTAGTTTATTGTCACGTGTACCGAGGTACAGTGAAAAGCTTTTGTTGTGTATTAACCATTCAGCGGAAAGACAATACAATTACACTCGAGCCATTCACAGTGTACAGATACATGATAAGGGAATAACGTTTAGTGCAAGGTAAAGCCAGTGAAGTCCGATTAAAGATAGTTCATTAGTAGATCAGGACGGCTCTCTCTCGTTGTGGTCAGATGTTTCCGTCGTCTGATCTACAGCCCATCAACACCACCCCCATGAGTAGATGAAGCGTGACATTAACCACAAGAACGTTTGATAGAAGCTGGCCCATTTCTCCTGAAATTGTCCTGACGTTCGTTACACAAAGTATGTTTAAAATTCATCACAACCATTTTCAGCCACACATACACACACTCTCTCCCATGTCATTAACCAATTATCACCTACACACGCCATGAATATCAATGTCAATATATGTAACTGGAAAATAATTGCATTCTATTTTGAGTTCTATTCTGGGAGCACATGCTGAAGAAGGGTTTTGGCCCGAAACGTTACCTATTTCCTTCGCTCCATAGATGCTGCTGCACCCGCTGAGTTTTTCCAGCATTTTTGTGTGCCTTGTACAAAATTTAGTTTAGTTTAGAGACACAGCGCGGAAACAGGCCCTTCGGTCCACCGAGTCCGCCCAGACCTGCGATCCCAGCACATTAACACTATCCTACACACACTAGGGACAAATTACAAGCCAATTAACCCACAAACCTATAGGTCTTTGGAGTGTGGGATGAAACCGAAGATCTTGGGGAAAACCCACGCAGGTCACGTGGAGAACGTTCAAACTCCGCACAGACAGCACCCGTAGTCAGGATCGAACCCGGGACTCGGGCGCTGTAAGGTAGCAACTCTACCGCTGATGCCCAAAAAAATATCTTTTAAGTATCTTATTCTTTTATGCAGATGTGTAAGGTTGGTGTTTTACTTTTATCTACTGAGGGAATTCAGCTCCACCATCTTGTTGGCTCTCTATGTACCAACCCCAAACTAACACCAAGGTGGCACTGGACATATGATCCACTCTCGGGAAGTGAATCCCGATGCCCTGCTTATCAACGTCAGGACTGCCTTGAGTCAGTAGACTGGAACATGTTCAAGACCACTTCACCCTGCCTGAAAGAGTAAACCTCAGTCATTGATACAAAGTGTTGGAAGGTCAGGAAGCGTCTCTGGAGATAAGAATACCGTTCAAGACTTTCATTTTAGAACACAGTTAAGCAATGTGGTCATTGGGATTCCATTAAAAACAACGTTTGCTTTGCACTTTACTGCAGTCATAGGTCCACCACCGATTTTCCGGCACCCTTGGTTCCAGAGCCTTTCCGTATTATCGGTTTTGCCGGACAAAGAGGTCACCTCCCACAAGGGTAGTTGAATGGCACCAGAAAGGTTCACCTAGGCTGCCGAGAGACCGGCCAGCAAAGTCGGCCTCCAAGGTCAATACAATACAATACAATACAATACAATACGGGTTTATTCATCACATTGCACATAAAGTGCAAGTGAAATGAATTTGTCAGCAGCGATACAATGAGAAAGAACACACAATACACAATAAAAATTTAACACAAACATCCACCACAGCATTCATCACTGCGGTGGGCCGGCGGTCGAAGCTCCCCTCCAGGGGTGATGGTAAGTCCACGCCGGCCCACGGTAGAAGTTGGCCGCGGGCCGGCGGTGGAAGCTCCTTCTTCTCCCGGGTCCCCCACGAGGGATCCCAGGCTGTAGACGCCGCGCCAGCTGAAACTCTGCAGACCGCGGCTTCAATCCGCCGGCTGCCGCGGGCCAGTGAAACGGAGTGCTCCCCTCCGGCTAGCCCCAGCGAGGGCTCGCCCGCTCCACGCCGAGAGTCCACGCTGCGCCCGCCGCTGAAGGCCCGGGCGCGTCTCCGGGAAAGGTCAGCCGATCCTCGTGGTTAGGCCACGGGGGAGGCAACCAGGAAAAAGTCGCCTCTCCATGGAGGAGGCGACCAAAACAGTTTCCCCCTTTACCCCCCCCCCCCCACACCACGGCTAAGGTAATGGTTCTGCCGGATTTTCACAGCCCCAGGGGGATAATTCTGCCCGATGAGGTCGGGATCGGCCTCCTTTTCGCGGGCCTAGGCGCCACATGTTTAGGGGGACTTCTGGGTGTGTTTGTGTGTGTGGGGGGGTTTGGGTGGCTTTAAAGTGCTCTCTTGTAAATTTGTCTGGATTAAGGGAAGTGTCGGACCCTCCAGGGCTTGAAATTAACGGTTGCCCGGGTGCCATTGACCACTCAAAACGCCGCCGGGCAACCTAAACAACCAGTCATTTTGGCGAGTAACTCCGCGGGTCAGGCAGCATCTGTGGATAAAATGAACGCGACGTTTTGTGTCGGCGGTGACGGCTGTATTGCGTGGAAAAGATACAAGGTGCAGGGTGACGAAGGGTCGGAGCGAATGACGGGCCCAGAACAACGACAGCGGCTCCATCATCCTCCTCCTCCCGCCCCCCCCGCCCGCCCTGATAAGGCTTGCAAACCCGCTAACGGCGCTTTAAAAACAAACCCTCCCACAAGTCGAGGCCGGGAGGAGGAAGGGAGGGAGGGGGAGGCCTCGGAGTGCGGGAGGGTTTGTTTTTAAAGCGGTTTTCGCCGTTAGCGGGATTGCTGTCGCGGCCGCTGCTGCTGCTGTGCGGGACCCGTCATTCGCTGCAACACTTCTGAAGCAGCTGCACCATAGATCCTATAGCTATAGGATCTTTGAGCTGCACCGCTCGGCCCCGCACCTTGCTGTTGGCTGGCGGAGGAGGGAGGCGGTGGCGAGGAAATCCCAACGGCCAAGGCAGCGGGCGATGTTGTCCGAGGAGCGCTGACCTTCCTTCCTCCGCACCTCGCCCCCCCCTTCTCTCTCGTACGCCCCCTCCTCCCCCCCCCTTTATCCTGGGACCCCTCCTCTACATCCAGCACTGATCCCCTTTCCCGCCTCTATTCAGTACTCACTTACATCCCCTGTGCGCCCCTCCCCATCCAAACCCCCCCCTCCCAATTATTCATCCTGCCCTGATCTACCTTTTCACCTCCCATTGGTTCTCCTGCCACCCCCCCCAATTCATCCTACACTGGTCCCCCAATTCATCCTGTACTTACCCCTTTCCCATCCATCCTGCACTTCTCCATCCATCCTGTACTGATACCCCCATCCATCCTGTACTAATCCACGCATTCATCCCGTACTGACCCACCCTGCATTTACCTTCTTCCCTCATTCATCCTGGAGTGAATACCCATTCATCCTACACAGACCCTCCGATCCACCCTGTACTAACACCCCCCCCCCCCCCATTCATACTGCGTTGACCCCGCCCCCCCCCATCCATCCTGTACTGATCCTCCCATTCAAGAATAATGGGGAAACAGTCTGAAGAAGGGTCTCGATCCGAAACGTTGCCTATTTCCTTCGCTCCATAGATGCTGCCTCACCCGCTGAGTTTCTCCAGCACTTTTGTCTACCCCCATCCATCCCGTACTGAACCCCCCCATTCAACACCACTGACACCCCCCGTGCTCTCCCCTCACAATTTTACCTACTCCAACCAACACGTACTAATTCACCTGCCTCAATCCATCTATTCTGCACCGACTGCCTTCTAACCCCCCCCCCCCCCCCCCCCCACCAGCCATCTATCCACCCCGCACTGATTCACACACACCCCCTTTGTGAACACGTGAAACATTCAAACCACAGTGTTCGATTGTCACTGCTACCGTTAATACGTTATTACATAATTCATTTTAACGGCAAATCAATGCTCTTACTATGGAGTATCAGTACTGTAGTTATTTAATGAGCAACATTCACAACTATACGTTCACATATATGTTACCATGGTCCAGGGTTTATTGACACAGGTTGATCGTACGCTGAATAATCCAAACACATTTTTGTTTGGAAGTGGAAAGAACTAATAGAAATTGCATTAACTGCAACGTGTAAAAAGAGTTGAGTTACTTCTTATAATTTTGCTGCGTGTCATTGTGGGATCTATCATGTCTTGATTGGTGAATGTTTAGTTTGTGGCTTTATTTGAAGCAGAAATAATATGTGAATGCTTCATTGAGTATAATTCCATAGAAACATAGAAACATAAAAATTAGGTGCAGGAGTAGGCCATTCGGCCCTTCGAGCCTGCACCGCCATTTAATATGATCATGGCTGATCATCCAACTCAGTATCCCGTACCTGCCTTCTCTCCATACCCCCTGATCCCCTTAGCCACAAGGGCCACATCTAACTCTCTCTTAATTATAGCCAATGAACTGGCCTCAACTACCCTCTGTGGCAGAGAGTTCCAGAGATTCACCACTCTCTGTGTGAAAAAAGTTCTTCTCATCTCAGTTTTAAAGGATTTCCCCCTTATCCTTAAGCTGTGACCCCTTGTCCTGGACTTCCCTAACATCGGGAACAATCTTCCTGCATCTAGCCTGTCCAACCCCTTAAGAATTTTGTAAGTTTCTATAAGATCCCCTCTCAATCTTCTAAATTCTAGAGAGTATAAACCAAGTCTATCCCGTCTTTCCTCATAAGACAGTCCTGACATCCCAGGAATCAGTCTGGTGAACCGTCTCTGCACTCCCTCTATGGCAATAATGTCCTTCCTCAGATTTGGAGACCAAAACTGTACGCAATACTCCAGGTGTGGTCTCACCAAGACCCTGTACAACTGCAGTAGAACCTCCCTGCTCCTATACTCAAATCCTTTTGCAATGAAAGCTAACATACCATTCGCTTTCTTTACTGCCTGCTGCACCTGCATGCCTACTTTCAATGACTGGTGTACCATGACACCCAGGTCTCGCTGCATCTCCCCCTTTCCCAATCGGCCACCATTTATATAATAATTCCGACTGGTAACTACGCACTTCGTCCAAGCACATTATCGCACGTGTCATGCAAGCCATCTTAAATGACCACCTAAACTGTCATTTGGCAACCTAAAAAGCTGCCAAGGTTGCCCGGCTGGCAACAGGGAAAAAAAGTTAAGCGAGAGCCCTGCCCTCGCTGGTGGACCTGTGAATGAACTCTGAAGATGATGGAACAGTGATTATCTTATGAGACAAATAACCCAGAAACCCAGACTAACAGTTCAGTAGCAAGTTTAAATCCCACTCTGGCAGCTGTGGAATTTAAAACAATTAAAATATTTTTTTTTGCTCACTGATTTGAGCAAAACTAGTTAAATTAGATCACTAGGTGGACACAAAATGCTGGAGTAACTCAGCGGGACAGGCAGCATCTCTGGAGAGACTTAATGGGTGACGTTTTGGGTCGAGACATTGCATCCTTGCTGCAAGTTCTGGATGCACAAAGGGGCTCATCTTCAGTGGTCTGAAGGGTCTTGACCCGAAACGTCACCCATTCCTTCTCTCCAGAGGTGCTGCCTGTCCCGCTGAGTTACTCCAGCATTTTGTGTCTACCTTCGATTTAAACCGGCATCTGCAGTTCTTTCCTACACATAAATTAGATCACTGATAGATATCGTTCAGAGGAGGAAATCTGGTCTCACCCGATGTGCAACTCTGGACCTATTTGATATCGTTTAGTTTAGTTTAAACCAGCATCTGTAGTTCCCTCATACAAACTGGACAAATTGTTAGTTTAGTTTATAGTTACAGCACGGAAACAGGCCCTTCGGCCCACCGAAACCGCGTGCGACCAGCGATCCCTGCACATTAACACTGTCCTACACACATTCTAGGGCAGGGTTCACAACCTTTTTCGTCCCGTTTACCCCTGGCAACTTTAATAGACATAAAGGCCTGTCCCACTTGAACGACTTGAACGAGTTTAGAAGACCCTGGATGAGTTGGAAAACAATGTCAAGGTCGTGTTGACTCGTCGAAGTAAAAGACCTCCTACACCTATGTCTACGACCTGCTACAACTATGTCTACGACCTCCTACGACCCCCCTCGACCTCAGTCTTCCACACCAAAGACCAACTACGACTAGCTACGAGTGGAAAATGATCACATGATAAAATTAGGTCATGTTTGCATTTTTTTCTCGGGCCAGTTACCGACCCACGACTATATACGACTATCATCACGACCTACCTACGAGTAAAAAGTTTCAATTTTTTCCATGCCGACCTTTTTTTTTAAACTCGTGGACATTTTTTATCAGGCTGGAAAAAACGCCGCGACGTACTAGAGGCCACGAGTACACGGAGACCACTCACGAGCATGAGGAAGAGTTACGAAGACCTCCTACGACCATGCTGCGAGTATGAATCGAATGCAAACTGGGCAGAGGTCGCCAATTAGGTCATGAAAGTGGGACGGGGCTTAACAATGTTATTTCAGTTAATTATGAACAACTAATGATGAACAGATACCGGTATACCAGAAACCAAACACTCGTCAGTCAATGAGAAAATATGTACAAATCCAGAATCAACAAATGTACCCCCTGGGTAGGCGAAATATACCCCCTGGGGGTAAATTTACCCCAGGTTGGGAACCCTTCCTCGAGGGACAATTTACACGTACACCGAGCCAATTAACCTACAAACCTGTACGTCTTTGGAGTGTGGGAGGAAACTGAAGATCTCGGGCAAAACCCACGCAGATCACAGAGAGAACGTACAAACTCCGTACAGACAGCACCTGTAGTCGGGATGGAACCCGGGTCTCTGGCGCTGTAAGCTGTAATCTACTGTGCATTTACTGTAATCATAGATGCGATGTTGAAACAACAGGTTAAAACCAAAAGGGATGACTCTGCATTGACCATTTTGACAAGGTAAAGTCGTTCCCACTACATCAGGCAATGACCTGCTCACAAATAAATGAGGATTAGTGCGTCAACAGAGAATTATCTCATAAGCTATTCAAGCAATTACCAGACGGAGCAATTACCAGGCACCTGCGCCACAATGTGTGGACTTCCACTGGCAACACAATTGGACCAGGCTTGATGGTCCAGTTGTATAGGGCTCTGGTGAGACCACATCTGGAGTATTGCGTACAGTTTTGGTCTCCTAATTTGAGGAAGGACAGCCTTGTGATTGAGGCAGTGCAGCGTAGGTTCACGAGATTGATCCCTGGGATGGCGGGACTGACGTAAGAGGAAAGATTGAAAAGACTAGGCTTGTATTCACTGGAGTTTAGAAACATATAAAATTATAAAAGGACTAGACATGCTAGATGCAGGAAAAATGTTCCCAATGTTGGGCGAGTCTAGAACCAAGGGCCACAGTATTAGAATAAAGGGGATGCCATTTAAGACTGAGGTGAGAAAAAACGTTTTCACCCAGTGTTGTGAATTTCTGGAATTCCTTGCCACAGAGGGCAGTGGAGGCCAAATCACTGGATGGATTTAAGAGAGAGTTAGATAGAGCTCTTGGGGCTAGTGGAATCAAGGGATATGGGGAGAAGGCAGGCACGGGTTAATGATTGGGGACGATCAGCCATTATCACAATGCATGGCGGTGCTGGCTCGAGGGGCCGAATGGCCTCCTCCTGCACCTATTTTCTATGTTTCACACAGAGAGTGGTGAATCTCTGGAATTCTCTGCCACAGAAGGTAGTTGAGGCCAGTTCATTGGCTATATTTAAAAGGGAGTTAGATGTAGCCCTTGTGGCTAAAGGGATCAGGGGGTATGGAGAGAAGGCAGGTACAGGATACTGAGTTGGATGATCAGCCATGATCATACTGAATGGCGGTGCAAGATCGAAGGGCCGAATGGCCTACTCCTGCACCTATTTTCTATGTTTCTATGTTTCTATAGACAGAAGACAGCAGCACTGGGAGTTTACAACGTTTGCGCAGGAAGGAACTGCAGATACTGGTTTAAACCGAAGTTAGACACAAAAAGCTGGAGTAACTCAGCGGGTCAGGCAGCATCTCTGGAGAGAAGGAATGGGTGATGTGAGATGGGTCATGACCCGAAACGTCACCCATTCCTTCTCTCCAGAGCTGCTGCCTGTCCCGCTGAGTTACTTCAGCTTTTTGTGTGTATCTACAGGAGTTTGGCACGTTGACTGTTGACCTCAATGACACATGGCATTGATCAGGGAAACATCCTCCAAGCAGGCATGGGTGGCACGGTGACACAGCAGTAGAGTTGCTGCCTGACAGCGCCGGAGACATGGGTCTGATCCTGACTACGGGTGCTGTCTGTAGAGGGTTTGTTTTGTCCTCACGTCACTTGCGTGGGTCTTCTCCGGGAGCTCCAGTTGCCTCCCACACTCCAAAGACGTACAGGCCTGTGGGCTAATTGGCTAATTGTATGTGTGTGTGTGTGTGTGTGTGTGTGTGTGTGTGTGTGTGTGTGTGTGTGTGTGTGTGTGTGTGTGTGTGTGTGTGTGTGTGTGTGTGTGTGTGTGTGTGTGTGTGTGTGTGTGTGTGTGTGTGTGTGTGTGTGTGTGTGTGTGTGTGTGTGTGTGTGTCAGTGTGTGTGTGTGTGTGTGTGTGTGTGTGTGTCAGTGTGTGTGTGTGTGTGTGTGTGTGTGTGTGTGTGTGTGTGTGGGTGTGTGTGTGTGTGTGTGTGTGTGTGTGTGCGGGTGTGTGTGAGTGTGAGTGTGTGTGTCAGTGTGTGTGTGTGTGTGTGTGTGTGTGTGTGGTGTGTGTGTGTGTGTGTGTGTGTGTGTGTGTGTGTGTGTGTGTGTGTGTGTGTGTGTGTGTGTGTGTGTGTGTGTGTGTGTGTGTGTGTGTGTGTGTGTCGCTGGTTGGCGCGGACTCGGTGGGCCGAAGGGCCTGTTTCCGCGCTGTGGCTCTAAACTAAACCAAAGATCTATAATCCTCCCTCAGTTGAAGAATTAATGCTCCTACATGATATCTTCTTGTTCAAAGGAAATGACTGTGATTGCTGGAGGTCGATCATCCCAACCACAGGATATCACCGCAAGGGTTTCTCGTGGCAAGGTTCATCAACTTCAGCTGTTTCTTCCATGCTATTACATCCATCAAACATTCAGAAATGGGGAAGACAACTATGAGATTGCATAATGTTACATTTTTTACACAGCTCCTCAGCAAACGAAGCAACCCTCAAACAAAATACCACAGGTCAGCATTACGTTCATTTGCATGAGATTCAAGATTCAAGAGAGTTTGTCATGTGTCCCTGATAGGACAATGAAATACTTGCTTTGCTTCAGCACAACAGAATATAGTAGGCATGAATACAGAACAGATCAGTGTGTCCATATACCATTATATAAATATATACACACATGAATAAATAAACTGATAAAGTGCAAATAAACAGATAATGGGCTTTTAAAGTTCAGAGTTTTGTCCGAGCCAAGTTTAATAGCCTGATGGCTGTGGGGAAGTAGCTATTCCTGAACCTGGACGTTGCAGGCTTCAGGCTCCTGTACCTTCTACCTGAAGGTAGCAGGGAGATGAGTGTGTGGCCAGGATGGTGTGGGTCCTTGATGATACTGCCAGCCTTTTTGAGGCAGCGACTGCGATAGATCCCCTGATGGAAGGGAGGTCAGAGCCGATGATGGACTGGGCAGTGTTTACTACTTTGATTACAGAGTTCCTCATCAACATCCCAGGGGTTATTATCGGGACGAGTCACATATGTGTTGTGTACACAGCGGGTCACAGCCCTCGACAGTTCATCCTGTGCTGAATGAACCATCGTCCGAAGCAGCAAGGCCTTTCAATCACATGCGGGCGGCACGGTGGCACAGCGTTAGAGATGCTGTCTCACAGCACCGATGCTGACCTCGGGTGCTGTCTGTACGTTCTCCCACATCGGTGGGTTTTCTCCAGGATCCCCGTTTTCTCCAACGCTCCAAAGATGTACTGGTTTGTAGGTTGAGTAAAATTTGTAGATTATCCCCAGTGTGTGGAGGATAGTGTTAATGTGCTTCGATCGCTGGTCGGCACAGACATGGCGGGCCGAAGGGCCTGTTTCTGCGCATTATTTCTAAACTAAACTAAACACATAAAAGCCACGTGCGTTCTTGGATGAGTGCAGTTTCAGCGTCACGAGTTGAAGCTCAACGACCAAGCAGACAACTTCATTAGCATCCCCTTCACCAAGATTGTTAAGGGCTTGGACATGCTAGAGGCAGGAAACATGTTCCCGATGTTGGGGGAGTCCAGAACCAGGGGCCACACACACTGTTTAAGAATAAGGAGTAAGCCATTTAGAACAGAGACGAGGAAACACTTTTTCTCACAGAGAGTGGTGTCTGTGGAATTCTCTGCCTCAGAGGGCGGTGGAGGCCGGTTCTCTGGATGCTTTCAAGAGAGAGCTAGATAGGGCTCTTAAAGATAGCGGAGTCAGGGGATATGGGGAGAAGGCAGGAACGGGGTACTGATTGTGGCCCCTGGTTCTGGATTCCCCCAACATCGGGAACATGTTTCCTGCCTCTAGTGTGTCCAAGCCCTTAACAATCTTACATGTTTCAATGATATATCCTCTCATCCTTCTAAACTCCAGAGTGTACAAGCCCAGCTGCTCCATTCTCTCATATGACAGTCCCGCCATCCCGGGAATTAATCTTGTAAATCTACGCTGCACTCCCTCAATAGCAAGAATGTCCTTCCTCAAATTAGGGGACCAAAACTGCAAACAATACTCCAGGTGTGGTCTCACTAGGGCTCTATAACTGCAGAAGGACCTCTTTGCTCCTATATTCGATTCTTCTTGTTATAAAGGCCAACATGCCATTCAGTTTCTTCACTGCCTGCTATACCTGCATGCTTACTTTCATAGACTGATGTACAAGGACCCCCAGATCCCGTTGTACTTCCCCTTTTCCGAACTTGACGCCATTTAGATAGTAATCTGCCTTCCTGTTTTTGCTACCAAAGTGGATAACCTCACATTTATCCGCATGAAACTTCATCTGCCATGCATCTGCCCACTGCCCCAACCTGTCCAAGTCACCCTGTATTCTCATAGCATCCTCCTCACAGTTCACACTGCCACCCAGCTTTGTGTCATCTGCAAATGTGTTAGAAAAGGAACTGCAGATGCTGGAAAATCGAAGGTACACAAAAATACTGGAGAAACTCAGCGGGTGCAGCAGCATCTATTTCGTTCTATAGATGCTGCTGCACCCGCTGAGTTTCTCCAGCATTTTTGTGTACTTGCAAATTTGTTAATGTTACTTTGAATCCCTTCATCTAAATCATTGATGTACATTGTAAATACCTGCGGTCCCAGCACCGAGCCTTGCGATACCCCACTAGTCACTGCCTGCCATTCTGAAAGGGACCCGCCAATCACTTCTCTATCCATGTCAGCACTCCACCCCCAATACCATGTGCCCTAATTTTGCCCACTAATCTCCTATGTGGGACCTTATCAAATCAAACTACGTAACACCATAATAAACAAAAAAAGTTCAGTATCCCTCTGAAGTGTGATGGGATCCGACTTGAAACACTGCCCACCCATGTTCTCCAGGGATGCTGCCTGACCCACTGAGCGACTCCAGCATTGTGTGTCTATCCGTGACGTAGATAAGCTGGTTGTAAGTGGAAAATTATTTTAAAATTGGGTCATGGCACATTTCAGAGCAGGTTAAACTAAAAATACCGTGAACATACTGAGCCTCAATTAGGAAGGCAATACTTGTCCAAGGATGATTGGAGAGTTTTCAAATATTAATATCAGGCTGTTATCAAAACAAAGGACTCATTTTAGTAGCATCTAAATATATTCACACAACAGTTGATAAACTGAATGCTGGGAACCATTAGAACAATTAAACGTAAACCAGTCGGGGGCTGAGGAGCAAGCATAATTACATAGAACAGCCAAAACAGCGCTTGCATTACAATGGAAATTCTGTTCCAAATTCAAACAGTTTTGATGTTCCAAACATTTCAGAATTCTATGAAGATGTTGCCAGGGCTAGAGGGTCTGAGGAGGCTGGGGTTCCATTCCTCGGAGCGCAGGAGGATGAGGGCTGATCTGTCCCTGACAGGGACATGAATAGGACAGGTTTAGAGGGATATGGGCCAACCCGGGTTCGATCTAAACCACGGGTGCTTGTCTGCACGGATATTTACGTTCTTCCCGTGTCCAATCATCACTGAAATGTTATGATAGTACCTGCCTCAACTGCTTCCTCCGGCTGCTCGTTCCATATACCCACCACCCTTTGTGTAAAAAAGTTACCCCTCGGGTTCGTATTCGCTTGAGCCGTACAGCCTCGCGGGGCCGGTCCCACTTCGATCGCCGGAGCTGTATGGAGTCGTGCGGAGGTGGTCCTGACATCGCGCGGGTCTCCGAAAAACTGACACTGTTCAAGAATTCCGCACGGCAACGGCCTGCCGGCCCGCAGCCGCATTGAGGCCGTACGCACTGCCTCGACGCCGTACGCACCGTCTCAACGCCGTACACACGTCTTGACAGCGTACGCCTAGCGCGAACTTCCCGCAGACTTCGCTGGAACTTCACGTCAACTCGTACGGGATCATTCGACCTCCGCGCGGCCCCCGCTTCCGGTTTGGTCGTGCTCGCCGCATGCAGCCGCATGCTCGTGGGACAGGCCCTGTACGGGGGATCACTCGACCTCCACACGGCCCCCGCTTCCGGTTTGGTCACGCTTGCCGCATGCTCGTGGGACAGGCCCTTAAGAATAACTGTGCAAGACGAGACCACACCGAGTCAGTACACAAGGGTCGGCATGATTTAGCATCCTTGCCATCTTGCACTCTTCAAGCCTGAATTTTTTTTTAAATGTTAGTCTTAACTTAACAATGACCAAAGCATTTGTAGTATTAGGTGTACGGTATGATTCTTCTCCGTGGATTGTCACCTTGTCGTGGTGGAGAAGCTTGTGTGGACCTGAGATCCTGAGAGCGATGGGTCTGGAGCTACACTCCTGGTCGGGCCACCCATGGCGGTAAGGTCGAGGGGGTGGTCTCTGACAAAGAGCAATCCAACCAAGACCTCAACGCTGGAACAGGCGGATGACGATGGCTGACCTAAGTGGAGCGTCACGACGGCTGGGAAGGTGGATGAAGGCTGCAGCAGAAAAGGGTCTCCGGTCGTCTTGGACTCCATGCCACTGGATCCTGACCTAGATCTGTCAAGGACCGTGGGGTGGCTGTCTGTGCACCAGTCTCCCCACGTTAAACAAAGTCACGCACAAACGTCCTCCAACCCTGGAGACACCCACGGTCAGCCTAAGAAGAAAATGATTGAATTCCTAGTATGTAGGAAGGAATTGCAGATGATGGTTTAATCCGAAGATAGTCGCTAAATGCTGGAGTAACTCAACAGGACAGGCAGCATCTCTAGACAGAAGGAATGGGTGACGATTCGGGTCAAGACACTTCTTCAGACTGACCCGAAAAGGTTTTTGTGTCTATCTATGACACAGCATTTTGTGTCTATGTCTATCTATGATTTAATTTGCAGCAACTTACATTCAGGGAATACCTAGAATTAATTATTTTGCTTTAAGATGTAGGATCGTAATTAGGCTATTCGGCTCATCAGGTCTGCACCACCATTTGGTTGATTTTCTTTCTCTCTCCGAACCCCATTTTTCTGCCTTGTCCCCATAATCTGCGACACCTTAATCAACCTATCAATCTCTGTTTTAAAAATACCCAATGACTTGGCCTCCACACCAATCAGTGGCAATGAATTCCACAGATTCACCACCCTCTTGTTGAAGAAATTCTTCCTCACCTTCATTCTAAAGCAATGCGCTAGCATATCGAGGCTGTACCCTCTGGCCCAAGACTCTCCCACTATTGGAACTATCTGCTCCACATCCACTCTATCCAGAAGATTGATGCAAAATGCTGGAGTTAAGGGCTTGTCTAACTTCCACGACCTAATTCACAACCTCTGCCGAGTTTTCCCTTGACTCATACTCGCAGCATGGTCGTCACAAGGTCGTAGGTTGGTCGTAGCAGGCCGTGATGCTAGTCGTAGGTACTCGTGGCATCAAGTAGGTCGGGGCATTTTTTCAACATGATGAAACATGTGAATTCGGTCGTGATAAGTGGGACAGGCCCTTTACTCAGCGGGTCAGCCGGCATCTCTGGTGAAAAGGAATGGGTGACGTTTCAGGTCGAGACGCTTCTTCAGCGAGTTGTGAATCTGTGGAATTCTCTGCCAATTCTGTGGAGACCAAATCACTGGGTATATTTAAGAGAGTTAAGGGCCTGTCCCACTTGGGCGTTATTTGCGTGTCACGCAGGTGGGGCGCGAGGATTTTGAGAATCCCAAAATCCCTGGGCGCCGCGCGCTACCGTGCGCTACTGCCTACGCCACCACATCTCAACACGCGCCATGCGCCCTTAATGCACGCCATCCGCGCGTTGTGACACGTTAATGATGTCACATAAATGACGCGCAAGTGGGACAGGCCCTTTAGATATAGCTCTTAGGGCTACCAATCAAGAGATATGGGGAGAAAGCAGGAACGGGGTACTGATTTTGGATGATCAGCCATGATCACATTGAATGGCGGTGCTGGCTCGAAGGGCCGAAGGGCCTCCTCCTGCACCTATTTTCTACGTTTCTATCTATGCACCTGATTCTGCCCAATCCTGCGAGTAGAATTGAGGTCTAGGAGTCCAGTGAGGGCAACACTAACTTTATTAACATTTGGTCTACTATTAACTCTTACAGTGGTTGCTCTGAGAATGGGAAACACAGGGATAATAAGCCAAAAAGATTCAGGTCCAGGTTCAGCAGTCAGTTTAAAAAAGAATCCTGGCCACAAAAGCTGGGCTCTTAAAAAAAATAGCTTAACATCCAGCAGAACCACCTGCATAGGCAGATACACTTAGTTTGATGTAGTAGTTCAAATGAAGGATGCTGTCTTCCAACAATTCATCATAGCCTACTGGATCAACAGTTCAGTTAGAAAACTAATGATCCAATGCACTGAAAAACAGAGGCAATTCTGTATAAATTCCAATTGGACCCGAGCTAGTGGGTGAAAATGCCAGATATTAAGTGTGAAGAGACCTTAATAGACAATAGGTGCAGGAGTAGGCCATTCGGCCCTTAGAGCCAGCACCGCCATTCAATGTGATCATGGCTGATCATCCCCAATCAGTACCCCGTTCCTGCCTTCTCCCCATATCCCCTGACTCCGCTATCTTTAAGAGCCCTATCTAGCTCTCTCTTGAAAGCACCCAGAGAACCTGCCTCCACCGCCCTCTGAGGCAGAGAATTCCACAGACTCACCACTCTATGTGAGAAAAAGTGTTTCCTCATCTCCGTTCTAAATGGCTTACTCCTTATTCTTCAACTGTGTGTGGCCCCAGGTTCTGGAAAACTGTGGCCCCTGGTTCTGGAAAACTGTGGCCCCTGGTTCTGGAAAACTGTGGCCCCTGGTTCTGGAAAACTGTGGCCCCTGGTTCTGGAAAACTGTGGCCCCTGGTTCTGGAAAACTGTGGCCCCTGGTTCTGGAAAACTGTGGCCCCTGGTTCTGGAAAATTGCGGTCCCTGGTTCTGGAAAACTGTGGCCCCTGGTTCTGGAACTTGAGTTTCATATTTCAGGATACAATGATCTGAGACACACTATGTACGAAAGATTACATTTTCATTATCAGGTTTTTCCTAGTTATTTCCTGGCTAGTCTTTTCCACAACTAAACTGCATCAATTTCTCATGTTTATTTTGAAATCTTAAATGTTTCTCTGCAGGAATGCACGCTGAAAGAGATCGAGAGGGCCGAGAAAAGAGAATGTAAGGCGAGTGAGAAGGAGCTTACCAGCGAAAGGGGTGAATGAGCAAACAAGCAGAGGGAATAAAGAAAACTAATTGTGTTACACAGATACCAGTAGAAAGTGGTATTCATTGCTATTTTTCTACCTGCAGGACTATAATGCATGTTTGCTAGAGATATGAACATTCTAGCTTTTTAAAATTCACAGAGTTTGTGCCCTCCATAATGTTTGCGATAAACACCCATCATTTATTTATTTGCCTCTGTACTCCACAAATTGAGATTTGTAATAGAAAAAAATCACATGTGGTTAAAGTGCACATTGTCAGATTTTATTAAAGGCCATTTTTATACATTTTGGTTTCACCATATAGAAATTACAGCAGTGTTTATACATAGTCCCCCCATTTCAGGGCACCATAATGTTTGGGACACATGGGTTCACAGGCGTTTGTAATTGCTCAGGTGTGTTTAATTGCCTCCTTAATGCAGGTATAAGAGAGCTCTCAGCACCTAGTCTTTCCATCACCTTTGGACATTTGTATTGCTGTTTATCAACATGAGAACCAAAGTTGTGCCAATGAAAGACAAAGAAGCCATTATCACACTGACAAACAAGAATAAAACTGCTAGGGACATCAGCCAAACCTTAGGCTTACCAAAATTAGCTGTTTGGAACATCATTAAGAAGAAAGAGAGCACTAGTGAGCTTACTAATCGCAAAGGGACTGGCAGGCCAAGGAAGACCTCCACAGCTGATGACAGAAGAATTCTCTCAATGATAACGAAAAATCCCCTAACAACTGCCCCACAGATCTGAAACACTCTTCAGGAGTCAGGTGTGGATTTGTCAATGACCACTGTCTGCAGAAGACTTCATGAACAGAAATACAGAGGCTACGCTGCTAAACCACTGGTTAGCCGCAAAAATAGGATGGCTGGGTTACAGTTTGCCAAGAAGTACTTAAAAGAGAAAACACAATTCTGGAAAAAAGTCTTGTGGACAGATGAGACGAAGATTAACTTATATCAGAGTGATGACAAGAGCAAAGTATGGAGGAGAGAAGGAACTGCCTAAGATCCAAAGCATACAACCTCATGTACTCCAGAGATGCTACCTGACCTGCTGAGTTACTCCAGCACTTTGTATCAATCTCTTGAATTCATCTAAACAAGCAAACTGGTCTGTGAACTGTAGGAAGGAACTGCAGATGCTGGTTTACTATTATCTCATCCCAGAATGCTGCAATTCCTCAATACTCCTGCGAATGACATTCAAGAATTCAATTTGGAGCCCAAGACGTTCTCCTTCACAATGTATGTTTCTAGTGAGCTAATAAACGTAAATTGCCCAGCATATGGTGGCGTCGTGGCCTTACAGCGCCAGAGACACCGGTTTGATCCTGACTACGGGCGCTGTCTGTACGGAGTTTGCACGTTCTCCCCGTGACCTGCCTGGGTTTTCTCCGAGATCTTCGGTTTCCTCCTACACTCCGAAGACGTTCAGGTTTGTTGGTTAATTGGCTTGGTATAAATGTATAAAGAGGTAAAATTGTCCCTAGTATGTGTGGCGGATAATGTTAAGGGCCCTGTCCCACTTTCACGACCTAATTCACAACCTTTTTTACTCGTGGACATTTTTCATCAGGCTAGTAAAAACGCCCCGGCCTACTTGATGCCACGAGTACCTACGACTAGCATCACGACCTACCTACGACCTCGTGACGATCATGCTGCGAGTATGAGTCAAGAGCAAACTCGGCAGAGGTTGTGAATTAGGTCGTGAAAGTGGGACAGCCCCTTTTATGTGCAGGGATCGCTGGTCAGTGCGGACTCGTTGGGCCAAAGGGCCTGTTTCTGTGCTGTATCTCTAAACCAGTGATTCCCAACCTGAGGCCATGGCAAATCTCAGGGGGGCCACAGATATATTTGGGGATTTAGGGGTCCACAGGTTCAATTAAGGGAGCCACCTTTTTTCTGCTAATAATGTCATGGGGATCACAGAAAAATTAAAGAGCCCAAGGGGGCCATGAACTAAAAAAGGTTGGGAACCACTGCTCTAAACTATAATTATTAGCACATAAAATAACAACAGCCATGTTGACAGATTTAGACTATATAAAAAAGTCCAGACAGCATATTATGATGAATCTAGATTATGCAGTTGATTCATGCACAATAAAGTGTATTTATTTGACCTTTAAAATATTTTCAATGCACTGAAACATCAATCTAACTCGCATCTGGACCCTCCCTAAACTGCATGTAATTTATTGCACGCACAGCAGTTGCATGAATAGAACTATTTTGGTACATTTTAATTGGCAGGCCTCCAAAGTCCCAACATTTATTGGCAAGAAAAGATTGAATCTGTGGACTCTGCGCACCTCCGTATCAAGAACTTTAATCAAGGCAGCAAAGAAGAAAATAGCTACGGGGGGAAACAAGAGGCAGCAGAAAACTACATTTTAACCACAAAGAGCTTGTTTTCCTTGGTTATCGTGCTTTTGAATGATCCATCCATAGACTAGGCTACTGTCCAATTGACCTCAACCCCATGCAGACATTGGACGTTGCCTCTGGAACTAATGCACTACAATGTGTAAGTAGGAACTGCAGAAATGGTTTACCCTGAAGATAAGACACAAAATGCTGGATTAAGGTAGACAAAAATGCTGGAGAAACTCAGCGGGTGAGGCAGTATCTATGGAGAAAAGGAAATAGGCAATGTTTCGGGTCGAAACCCTTCTTCAGACCATGCTGGAGTAAATACAGATTTAGAGTATGGCATTCAGTTCTGGCCATGATGTTGTCAAGCTGGAAAGGGTACAAGGAAGATTTACAAGGATGTTGCCAGGGCTAGAGGGTCTGAGCTATAGGGAAAGATAGAGTAGGCTGGGACTCGATGCCTTGGAGCGCAGCAGGATGAGGGATGATCTTATTACTGTGTATAAAATCATGAGGAATAAATCTGGTAGATGCCAGTCTCTTGCCCAAAGTAGATGAATCGAGGACCAGAGCACATAGGTTTAGGGTGAAGGGGAAACGATTTAATAGGAATCTGATAAGAAACAGTTAGATGGTACATGCATAGGACAAGTTTGGAGGGATATGGGCCTCACGCAGTCAGGTGGGACTAGTGCAATTGGGACATATTGGCCGATGTGGGCATTCGAAATGAGGAAAATGTTTGAGTTAGTTATTTGGGTTATTGAGTTATTGACTTAGTTAGTTAGTGCAGGTACAGAATGGAGATACTCAGCGGGTGCAGCAGCATCTATGGAGTGTTACACAAAAAAGCGCTGAGTTTCTCCAGCTTTTTTGTGTAACAACCCGCTGAGTTTCTCCAGCTTTTTTGTGTAACCTTCGATTCTCCAGCATCTGCAGTTCCCTCTTAAATACAGAATGGAGATGGTTGACTACCAAGAAGGGCTGCAAGTTGAAGCAGCTAGTGCAGAAATTCCCTCTGGTCATGCCCCCCTCAAACAGGTGTCTAAGAAAGAACTGCAAATGCTGGAAAAAATCGAAGTTAGACAAAAATGCTGGAAAAACTCAGCGGGTGGGGCAGCATCTATGGAGCGAAGGAATAGATACATAGATACATAGAAGATAGGAGCAGGAGTAGGCCATTCGGCCCTTCAAGCCTGCACCGCCATTCAATATGATCATGGCTGATCATCCAACTCAGTATCCCGTACCTGCCTTCTCTCCATACCCTCTGATCCCTTTAGCCACAAGGGCCACATCTAACTCCCTCTTAAATATAGCCAATGAACTGGCCTCAACTACCCTCTGTGGCAGAGAGTTCCAGAGATTTACCACTCTCTGTGTGAAAAATGTTTTTCTCATCTCGGTCTAAAAGGATTTCCGTCAAAACCCTTCTTCTGACTGATGTGGAGGTGGAGAGGGTGGTGGAAGAGAGGCCGAGGTGGAGACAGTGGGCTGTGGAAGAGCTGGAAAGCTGAGGAGAAGGAGGGAGAAAGCAAGGACTACTTGAAATTGGTGAAGTCAATGTTTATACCACTGGGGTGTAAACTGCCCAAGCAAAATATGAGGTGCTGCTCCTCAAGTTTGCAGTGGGACTCACTCTGGCCACGGAGGAGGCCCAGGACAGAAAGGTCGGATTCAGAATGGGAGGGGGAGTTGAAGTGCTGAGCCACCGGGAGATCAGGTTGGTTAATGCGGACCGAGCGGAGGGGCAAAGCGATCGATGTAGATCAGCTGACACCTAGATGCGATGCAATAGATGAGGTTGGAGGAGGTGCAGGTGAACCTCTGCCTCACCTGGAAAGACTGCTTGGGTCCTTGGATGGAGTCAAGGGGGGAGGTAAAGCGACAAGCGTAGCATTTCCTGCGGTTGCAAGGGAAAGTACCAGGGGAGGGGGCGGTTTGGGTGGGAAGGGACAAATTGAACAGGGAGTTACAGAGGGAGCGGTCTCTGCGGAAAGCCGAAAGGGGATGAGATGGGAAGATGTGGCCAGTGGTGGGATCCCGTTGGAGGTGGCGAAAATGTTGGGGAGGATTATCTGTTGTAACAACAACAGATATCCCCTCAAACAGGTATACATTTTGGTCACTGATAAAGAGTCATAGAGTGATACAGTGTGGAAATGGACCCTTCGTGCCAACTTGTTTGCCCTATATCCCTACAAACCTGTCCTATCCATGTACCTGTATAACTGTTTCTTAACTCAACTCCATCTTAACTTCGAAGAGTGAAAGGTCTGGAGAGAGTGGATGTGGAGAGCATGTTTCCACTAATGGGAGAGTCTAGGAACAGAGGCCACAGCCTCAGAATACAAGAACATACCTTTAGAAAGGAGATGAGGAGGAGTTTCTTTAGTCAGAGGGTGGTGAATCTGTGGAATTAATTGCCATAGACCGTTGTGGAGGTCGTCAATGGATATTTTTAAGGCGGAGATTGATAGATTCTTGAATAGTGCGGGTGTCGGGGGTTATGGGGAGAAGGCAGGAGAATGGGGTTAAGAGGGAGAGATAGATCAGTCATTATTGAATGGTAGAGTAGACTTGATGGGCTGAATGGCCCAATTCTGCTCCTATACCTTATGAACCCTTCGTCAGAATCTCTTTGACCCAAAACATTAATTCCGTTTCTCTTCCCACTGATTCATTCTAACTTGCTGAATATTTACAGGGTTATTGATTGGGGACGATCAGCCATGATTACAATGAATCATTACGCTGGCTCAAAGGGCTGAATGGCCTCCTCCTGCACCTATTTTCTATGTTTCTATGTTTCCGCTTTGATATGTGACTTACACAATCTGCAAGCCTTTTGTGATTTTGGATATTGCCCAGATATACGCATCCGGTGGGCGGCGCGACTCTCGTCAGCAGCGGCCTCTGCAGTCCGTCCGCGTTTTATTATTTTTTTGTCTGTGTTTTTATGTAGTTTTTGTTATTTTTTTTTGGGTGTGTGTGTGGGGGGGGGGGGGGGGGGGGGGTGGGGGGGTGGGGGGGGGTGGGGGGGGGGGGGGGGAACTTTTTAAATCTCTCCCTGCACGGGAGACCCGACCTTTTCCCGTCGGGTTTCCATTATCGTTGGGGCTGCAACGAGGAGCGGCCTCCAACAGGAAGAGACCGGGGACTCTGGTGCCGACGACTCACCGTCGCCGTCGCGGAGCTGGCCGAGTCCGGAGCGGGTGGAGCGGTGGAGGAGCGCTGCTGCTGCTGCGGCCCGACCGGAGAGTCGGAGGCTTCAACGGCAGGTCTGTGGACGGCGGCACCGGAAGCCCGCGGGTCCCTGGAGGGAGACCGCTTTTTAGGGCTCTCGCAACGGCGACTTCTCCCGCCCGAGTTGCGGGGTTGAAGAACTCCTGGAGCGGGGCCTGACATCACCGCCCCGCGCGACTTGGAATGGCCGCGGGACGCTGCAAGCGCACGCCGGGGGCTCTAACACCAAGACCCGGTGTGCGACCTCGCACCACCCGTCGTGGCTTTAATGGCCGCGGGACAATCGTCATCGCCAGCCGGGGGCTTTGACTTTGACTCTGACATCGGGGGGGGGGGGGGGGGGGGGGAGTGCAGTGGAGAGATAAGTTTATTTGGCCTTCCCTCACAGTGATGTGATGGATGTTTATGTTAATTATGTTGTGTCTTGGGTCTATTTGTTTGTAATGTATGGCTGCAGAAACGGCATTTCGTTTGGACCTCAAGGGGTCCAAATGACAATTAAATGTATCTTGTATCTTGGAGAACTTTAGTTATAGGGCGAGGTATAGATAAGGTAGATAGTCAGAATTCTTTTTCCCTTGGCAAGGGTATCAAAAATAAAAGACATACGTTTAAGGCAAGAGAAAGCAGCTTTAAGAAAAAAAAGGATCAGAAGGAAACATTTTTTTTTTACAATGAGTGGGTGTTAGTTAAATTAAGCTGCAAAAGAAGCAGGGGACGATACAATCACTTGGCTTAAGAGACATTGCGGCAGGCACTTGAATAGGCAACACATAGGAGGATATGGAGCTAGTGTCGACATACATAGACTGGAAAAGGGTTCAGCATAGGTAGACCAAAGTGCTGGAGAAACTCAGCGGGTGCAGCAGCATCTAAGGAGAGAAGGAAATAGGCAACGTTCCGGGTTTCGGCCCGAAACGTTGCCTATTTCCTTTGGGGATTCGGGCCGAAACGTTGCCTATTTCCTTCTCTCCATAGATGCTGCTGCACCCGCTGAGTTTCTCCAGCACTTTTGTATACCTTCGATTTTCCAGCATTGCAGTTCCTTCTTAAACAAAGGGTTCAGCATGTTGGGCTGACGGGCCCGTTTTCTTGCTGTAGGACTCCGATCCCCTGTTGATAGACCCTTCCTGATTATAACCTGTATCCGTGATGGAATTTTCCTCAAATCCCCTCACTGGCTTACTCCTCATCTTAAACCCATGCCAAAGATAAACACATAATGCTCAGTGAGGCAGGCAACATCTCTGGACAGAAGGAATGGGCGACGTTTCGGATCAAGGCCGTTCATCCGACTGAGAGTCAGGGGAGAGGGAAACTAGAGATATGGATGGGTACAAAGAGCATGTAAGGTGTGAAAATACAGATCAAAGCAGACGACGATAAAGGAAATGTATAATTGTTCATTGTTGGCTATGGGCAAGGTGACAACGACGCATACAAACAGTAAAATGATTCAGGAGGACAGTGAAACTAGTCGGAGAGCCAGGGTGGGGGAGGGACGGAGAGAGAGGGAAAGGAAGAATGACTTGAAGTTAGAGAAATCAAAATAGAGAGGGACAGACAGATCAGCCATGGTTGAATGGCAGAGTACACTTGATGGGCCAAATGACCTAATTCTGCTCCTATAACATATGAACTTATGAAAACACTCTTGAACATAGCACAATTGGAAGAAGATGATACCGAGGCATTCCGGAGGTTATAGAACTTCCCGAATCCACCCCCCCCCCCCCACCTCTACATCAGTCTGAAGAAGGGTCTCGCCCCGAAACGTCACCTATTCCTTCGCTCCATAGATGCTGCCTCACCCGCTGAGATTCTCCAGCATTTTTGTTTACCTTCGGGGTGGAAGATTGCAACCTTCATGTGGTCCGCCCTGTTTCGGCCAATGTAATCAACTCGACGTGCACAAACGGAAGATCAAATCGAACAAATTGTCCAACAACTTTAGGCTGTGCAGATACCGATTTTTCCAGTATCTGCAGTTCTTTCGTAAACAGGAGGTTATAGAGTTATGGCTGTCAGAAACCAAAGTGCTTTCCAATGGGCACATTTAATTTAATTTAATAACAATAACACTAAAAGCAAAGAGCGTGGGTAACATTAAAGTGGCCCAGCAAATCTGCAATCAACCATTCGGCAAACTAAGCTTTGAAAACACGTGGCAACCACGATGTTTTGGTTCAGTGTGCAAGGGTTGACAGAGACGATGTCAATAGTTGGAAATCTGGTACTGAGAAAACGGAAGTTGGGAGAAGTTGATGTCACTGGTATTATCTAAGACAACTGCGAACATAAGGCATAGAGATTTGTTGTGAAACGGCTGTGGTAAAAATAGTTTAAGGAGGAACTGCAGATACTGGAAAATCGAAGGTAGACAAAAGTGCTGGAGAAACTCAACGGGTGCAGCAGCATCTATGGAGCGAAGGAAATAGGCAACGTTTCGGGCCGAAACCCCGAAGGAAATAGGCAACGTTTCGGGCCGAAACCCTTCCGGGTTTCGGCCCGAAACGTTGCCTATTTCCTTTGCTCCATAGATGCTGCTGCACCCGCTGAATTTCTCCAGCACTTTTGTCTACCTGTGGTAAAAATAGGTCGGGTAAACTTGAATATCCATTTATCTCACAAACATTTTTCATTGCCACTGTTTAAAAGTTTTACTCAAAGATCTTGGAACCAATGCTTTAAAATCAGTGTTTAAAGTTGGCCCCTTTCCGAAAAGATTCCAAATTAAGTCTTACATAAATATTAATTTTGTAAGAAGTCTGTTTTGTTTAGTTTTGCTGGCTGTGCTGTCCTAATTTTGGAAAGAAACATTGCACATAATCACACCTGAATATAAAAATACTGCAGTGCAGCAATGAGCCTGCAGTCTGTATTCCTAGGGTAGTTGTAACTCTTCGAACACCACAGTAACAAACACTGCACCAAAAGGAGATCACAACATTAACTGGTGCATTCATCCTTCCACGGAAACCTGAAAAACACCATCTACAATACTTAATGGTACACCAGTCATTGAAAGTGGGCATGCAGGTGCAGCAGGCAGCGAAGAAAGCGAATGGTATGTTAGCATTCATAGCAAAAGGATTTTGAGTATAAGAGCAGGGAGGTTCTACTGCAGTTGTACAGGGTCTTGGTGAGACCACACCTGGAGTATTGCGTACAGTTTAGGTCTCCAAATCTGAGGAAAGACATTCTTGCCATACAGGGAGTACAGAGAAGGTTCACCAGACTGATTCCTAGGATGTCAGGACTTTCATATGAAGAAAGACTGGATAGACTCAGCTTGTACTCGCTAGAATTTAGAAGATTGAGGGGGGATCTTATAGAAACTTACAAAATTCTTAAGGGGTTGGACAGGCTAGATGCAGGAAGATTGTTCCCGATGTTGAGGAACTCCAGGACAAGGGGTCACAGATTAAGGATAAAGGGGAAATCCTTTAGGACCGAGATGAGAAAAACATTTTTCACACAGAGAGTGGTGAATCTCTGGAACTCTCTGCCACAGAAGGTAGTTGAAGCCAGTTCATTGGCTATATTTAAGAGGGAGTTAGATGTAGCCCTTGTGGCTAAAGGGATCAGGGGGTATGGAGAGAAGGCAGGTACAGGATACTGAGTTGGATGATCAGCCATGATCATATTGAATGTCGGTGCAGGCTCGAAGGGCCGAATGGCCTACTCCTGCACCTATTTTCTATGTTTCTATGTTAACAGCATCCAAACTATTTCACCAGGAATAGGCACAAAAATGCTGGAGTAACTCAGCGGGTCGGGAGAAAAGGAATAGGTGATGTTTTGGAACGAGATCCTTCTTCAGACTGAAATGTCAACGGGTGTGAAGAATGCTCTCGACACAAACTGTAATCTATTTTTACAAAAATGCTGCCTGGTCTGTTGAGTTACTCCAGCATTTTGTGTCAATCTTCGGTGTAAACCAGCATCTGCAGTGTCTCTCTACAGAACACTCTACAAAGACATCCTTTTCCAGCTTCTCTCCCTACCCCCTGCTATTGAGCGAGTGCAGCGTAGGTTTACAAGGTTAATTCCCGGGATGGCAGGACTGTCATTTGCTGGGAGAAATGAGCGGCTGGGCTTGTACACTCTGGAGTTTAGAAGGATGAGAGGATATCTTATTGAAACATATAAGATTGTTAAGGATTTGGACACGCTAGAGGCAGGAAACATGTTCCCGGTGTTGGGGGAGTCCAGAACCAGGGGCCACACACACAGTTTAAGAATAAGGAGTAAGCCATTTAGAACGGAGACGAGGAAACACTTTTTCTCACAGAGAGTGGTGAGTCTGTGGAATTCTCTGCCTCAGGTGGAGGCCGGTCCGAATGCTTTCAAGAGAGAGCCAGATAGGGGTCTTAAAAATAGCAGAGTCAGGGGATATGGGGAGAAGGCAGGAACGGGGTACTGATTGTGGATGATCAGCCATGATCATATTGAATGGCGGTGCTGGCTTGAAGGGCCAAATGGCCTACTCCTGCACCTATTGTCTATTGTCTCCCCCCCCCCCCCCCGTCTCCCCCACCAGTGTCAGTCTGAAGAATAGCTCTGACCTGAAGCATCACCTATCTATTTACCCCACTGAAGCTGCCCGACTCATTGGCTTTTCCAGCCACCACCCCCACTACTATCAGTGTGAAGAATCATACCAACCTGACATGTCACCAGTCTATTTCCCTGCCTGACTCATTGACTTTTCCCAACTTCCTCCCCATTTACTAGTATCAGTCTGGTGAAGTGTCACCAGTCCATTTCCTCCACAGATGCTGCCTGACCCGTCGAGTCCCTCCAGCAATGTGTTTTGCTTAACTTGCCAGCATCCGCAGTCCCTTGTGCCTCCTTCCAGATCCACATCTTCAAACTACCTTTCACATGGACACATTCAAAATACCTTGGATAGTGAAACACCAAATAAAAACTGGAAAAAAACCCAGCAACCCTCAGTCTGGGGGCATCTGTCAGTTAGCATTTTAGGTCAGTAAAATTACGGAACTGGATTCATTGAGAAGTCAACCTGCAGCTTTAAATGTCCTTTCTTTAGGAACAAGGAACAGCAGTTGTTGGTTTACCAAGGATAGACCGTAGGCAATGCCAAGGATAGCCATAAACCATAGGTAGACAAAAATGCTGGAGAAACTCAGAGGGTGCAGCAGCATCTATGGAGCGAAGGAAATAGGCAATGTTTCGGGCCAAAACCCTTCTTCAGACTGCGCTGGTTTGCCAAGGATACCACAGTCAATGCCTACTATGTTCTGTTGTGCTGAAGCAAAGCAAGAATTTCATTGTCCTATCAGGGACACATGACAATAAACTCTCTTGAATCTTGGATAGACACAAGACACCAAGGATTAACTCAGTAATCAGGTTCTCAACCAGAAGAAATGTCACCTATCCATCATGTTCTCCAGAGATGCTGCCTGACCCACCGAGTTACTCTAGCATTGTGTTGTGTCTTCTTTATTTGTCATATTTTACTAGTATCTTTCAAAATTATGAAAGTAAAGACTATCCTTTTGTGTCTACTTAAAATCATTTAAATCTTAAGTAGAAACAAGGAACTGCAGATACTGGTTTCCAAAAAAAACTGTCCATGGAAGGGAGACAAAAGTGCTGGAGAAACTCAGCGGATGCAGCAGCATCTATGGAGCGAAGGAAATAGGCAACGTTTCGGGCCGAAACGTTGCCTATTTCCTTCGCTCCATAGATGCTGCTGCACCCGCTGAGTTTCTCCAGCACTTTTGTCTACCTTCGATTTTCCAGCATCTGCAGTTCCTTCTTAAACACTTTGTCCATGGAAGGGTCCTGACATGAAACATCACCTATCCATGTTCTCCAGAGATGCTGCCTGAGCTGCTGATTTACTCCAACACTTTGCGTCTTTACTTAAATCTTAAGGTTCTCTCATTCTCTCTTCTATGACAGAAGTATCAGCCCTCTTAAGTTATAATTCTCCCTCCCCCCCCAAAAAACAAAAAAAAATCATGTCCTGTTATGTGTAGGAAGGAACTGCAGATGCCGGTTTAAACCGAAGATGGACACAAAAAGCTGGAGTAACTCAGCGGGTTAGGCAGCATCTCTGGAGAACATGGATAGGTGACGTTTCGAGATGCTGTCTGATCCGCTGAGTTACTCTAGCTTTTTGTGTTCATTTTCAGATCCTATTACTTCACTGAGCAGCGAGGCAGCATCAGGTCATATAGGTAATTGTCTGTATCTCGTTATCAAACTAAGCTAAGTTGAGCAGTTTGCAATGGGAGAGTCTATTTGACTGTGACCACGATAAAACTGCCTTTTCTCAACAACCATTAGCTTAGCGCAATCACCCACTCGATAACACCACAGCCCTTCAATTGGGTGTAACTGCCTTTATGTGGTTCCAACTACTATGCAATAGCAGCTGTGGAATCACATGCATCTTATCTCGCCAATCTGAAATGATTCTCTGTATATTCAGCCTCCGCTTCTATTGAAAAACTGCCTGAAAAATCTTCGAAAAGAAGCGAATGTTCCAGGTGAATTCTTGCAATTGCCAGTTTCCCCTCTTAACTCTTCCATTCCGTTCCCTCTGTTATATAACATGTTCAAAACTTCAAGGAGCAGAATTTGGCCATCAATTCCACTCTGCCATTCAATCATAGAAACATAGAAAATAAGTGCAGGAGGAAGCCATTCGGCCCTTCGAGCCGTTCATTGTGATCATGGCTAATCGTCCCCTATCAATAACCCGTGCCTGCCTTCTCCCCATATCCCTTGACTCCACTAGCCCCGAGAGCTCTATCTAACTCTCTCTTAAATCATGGCAGATCAATCAATCCCTCTCAACCCCATTCTCCTGCCTTTGCCCCATAATCCCTGACACCTTCAAGGGCCTGTCCCTCTTTCACACGACCTAATTCACAAGTTTGCCCTTGACTCATACTCGCAGCGTGGTCGTCACGAGGTCGTAGGAGTTCATAATAGGCCGTGATGTTAGTTGTAGGTACAGGTGGCATCAAGTAGGTCGGGGCGTTTTTTCTAGCATGATGAAAAATATCCACGAGTAAAAAAGGTTGTAAATTGGGCCATGAAAGTGCGACATGCCCTTTAGGGTCAATTCTACTCTGCCATTCAATCATTCCCTCTCAACCCCATTCTCCTGCCTTCTCCCCATAATCCCTGACACCTTTACTAATCAAGTCTCACTTGAATCAAGCCTCGCCAGTAAGGCCTAACGCAAATTGGAGGAACAGCATCTCATATTTTGCTTGGGCAGCTTACAACCCAGTGGTATGAATATTGATTTATCTAACTTCAAGTAACCCCTGCATTCCCTCTCTCCCCCCCCCCCACCCTAGTTCTCCGACCAGGTTCACTGCTCTCCTGATTAATTTTACCATTTGTATGCCTCCTTGTCATCTTCCCCTCGGTCATCATGAACTATTTCCTCGAGCATCGTCTGCTTTGACCTTGCCCTTCCATATCTCTAGTTTCCCTCTCCCCTGACTCACAGTCTGAAGAAGGGTCTCGACCTGAAACAACACCAATTCCTTCTCTCCAGAAATGCTGAGTTACTCCAGTATTTTGTGTCTAGATACACTAACAGTTGGCCATGTACATCCTTAATATGGTTCCGTCACTTAAGAATCATGTGTGCTCTGCAACTGAGTTCCCTTAAAGCCCTGTTCCACTGTACGAGTTCATTCAAGAGTTCTCCCGAGTTTGCCCTGATTCGAACTCACAGATTTACAGTAATGGCCGCTCGTCGGTACTCGGGGCTCTCGTGGACATTTTTCAACATGTTGAAAAATCATCACGAGTCTTCCCGAGCTTACCGCGTTTCCCGAGTACCTGCCGTTAGCGTTACGAACTGCTAAGAGACGTCCTGAGCTCCGACGTACCCGTTACGTACTTATCACGGGTTTGATTTTTTTTTTAAACTCGGGAGAGCTCTTGAATGAACTCGTACAGTGGGACAGGGCTATTAGTAATAACAGACTCAAATTTCCACCATCTAAACATTGGGAAGATTAAACCTTTGCTTCCAGCTTCCATTGAATCCGTTCTTTGCCAACGACACCATCCATCCTCCTGTCTACAACCTCAACCTGAAACCATATTGGGCCACACATTGATCACCAATGTTTCTCTATCAAAAAAAATCCATGTCCACCCCAGTAACATATTTCTACAATTAGCTCACTAAATGTTGACACCCTTATTCATTTTATTTTTTTATTTATTTTTTTTTTTTAAATCACCTATGAACCACTACTAGGCCTTAACCTTACACAATTCTAAAACAACAACACTTCAATTTTGGTGGCCATGCTTTCATTTTACCGATCTCTTTCCTACTCTTAGAAACATAGAAATTAGGTGCAGGAGTAGGCCATTCGGCCCGTCGAGCCTGCACCGCCATTCACCACTCTCTGTGTGAAAAACGTTTTTCTCATCTCGGTTTTAAAGGATTTCCCCCTTATCCTTAAGCTGTGACCCCTTGTCCTGGACTTCCCCAACATCGGGAACAATCTTCCTGCATCTAGCCTGTCCAACCCCTTAAGAATTTTGTAAGTTTCTATAAGATCCCCTCCAATCTCCTAAATTCTAGAGAGTATAAACCAAGTCTATCCAGTCTTTCTTCATAAGACAGTCCTGACATCCTAGGAATCAGTCTGGTGAACCTTCTCTGCACTCCCTCTATGGCAATAATGTCCTTCCTCAGATTTGGAGACCAAAACTGTACGCAATACTCCAGGTGTGGTCTCACCAAGACCCTGTACAACTGCAGTAGAACCTCCCTGCTCCTATACTCAAATCCTTTTGCTATGAAAGCTAACATACCATTCGCTTTCTTCACTGCCTGCTGCACCTGCATGCCTACTTTCAATGACTGGTGTACCATGACACCCAGGTCTCGCTGCATCTCCCCTTTTCCTAATCGGCCACCATTTAGGTAATAGTCTGCTTTCCTGTTTTTACCACCAAAATGGACACCTCACATTTATCCACATTATATCTGCCATGCATTTGCCCACTCACCCAGCCTATCCAAGTCACCTTGCAGTCTCCTAGCATCCTCCTCACAGCTAGCACTGCCCCCCAGCTTAGTGTCATCCGCAAACTTGGAGATATTGCCTTCAATTCCCTCATCCAGATCATTAATATATATTGTTAATAGCTGGGGTCCCAGCACTGAGCCTTGCGGTACCCCACTAGTCACCGCCCGCCATTGTGAAAATGACCCGTTTACTCCTGCTCTTTGCTTCCAGTTCTCTATCCACATCAATACTGAACCCCCAATGCCGTGTGCTTTAAGTTTGTATACTAATCTCTTATGTGGGACCTTGTCGAAAGCCTTCTGGAAGGCCAGATACACCACATCCACTGGTTGTCCCCTATCCACGCTACTAGTTACATCCTCGAAAAAATCTATAAGATTCGTCAGACATGATTTACCTTTCGTAAATCCATGCTGACTTTGTCCAATGATTTTAACCACTTTCCAAATGTGCTGCTATCCCATCTTTAATAACTGACTCTAGCAGTTGCCCCACTACCGATGTTAGGCTAACTGGTCTGTAATTCCCCGTTTTCTCTCTCCCTCCCTTCTTAAAAAGTGGGGTTACGTTTGCTACCTGCCAATCCTCAGGAACTAGTCCAGAATCTAAACAGTTTTGAAAGATTATTACTAATGCATCCACTATTTCTGGAGCTACTTCCTTAAGTACTCTGGGATGCAGCCTATCTGGCCCTAGGGATTTATCGGCCTTTAATCCATTCAATTTACCCAACACCACTTCCCGGCTAACCTGGATTTCACTCAATTCCTCCAACTCCTTTGACCCGCAGTCCCCTGCTATTTCCGGCAGATTATTTATGTCTTTCCTTCATGAAGACGGAACCAAAGTAGTTATTCAATTGGTCCGCCATATCCTTGTTCCCCATGATCAACTCACCTGTTCCTGACTGCAAGGGACCTACATTTGTTTTAACTAATCTCTTTCTTTTCACATATCTATAAAAACTTTTGCAGTCAGTTTTTATGTTCCCTGCCAGTTTTCTTTCATAATCTATTTTTCCTTTCCTAATTAAGCCCTTTGTCCTCCTCTGCTGGTCTCTGAATTTCTCCCAGTCCTCTGGTATGCTGCTTTTTCTGGCTAATTTGTACGCATCATCCTTCGCTTTGATACTATCCCTGATTTCCCTTGTTATCCACGGATGCACTACCTTCCCTGATTTATTCTTTTGCCAAACTGGGATGAACAATTTTTGTAGTTCATCCATGCAGTCTTGAAATGTCTTCCATTGTATATCCACCGTCAACCCTTTTAGAATTAATTGCCAGTCAATCTTGGCCAATTCACATCTCATACCCTCAAAGTTACATTTCTTTAAGTTCTTACGAAGTCATTGAAATTAGTTTTCCCCCCTACCAGTATTCCTTTGTTATGTGGACGGCACTGTAGCGCAGCGCCAGAGACCCGTGTTCGATCCGGACTACGGGTGCTATCTGCACGTGCTTTGTACGTTCTCCCTGTGACTGCGTGGGCTTTCTCCAGGTTCTCCGGTGTGCTGCCACACACTAAAGTCATGCTGGCTTGACGGTTAATTAGCTGGATATAATTGTAAATGTGTTGGATAGTGCTGGTGTGTGGGTCGATCACTGATCGGCACGGACTCGGTGGGCCTGTTTTCGCGCTGTATCACTAATGTCTGAAGTCTATGTAGCAAAGCTTTGTTGCATATTGTCAATGTCAGGGGTTATGTACGTAGACACAGATTGGTAGGTCAGAAGGGTGTTAGGGGTTTTGGGGAGAAGGCAGGAAAAAGGGGTTGAGAGGGAAAGAGATCCCATGATTGAATGGCAGAGGAGACGATGTGCCGAATGGTCTGAAGGGCCTGTCCCACTTAGGCGATTTTTTTGGCGATTTTCACACTTAGCATTCGCCGAAAAAGCGGGGACTGGACCCCCCCCCCCCCCCACCATGACAATGTCTACAACGAGCCATGACAACCTACCACCTAGTCGACGTCAAGCTAGCGACAGCCGGCGACCCATTAGGACGTCCACCTACGACCAAACAGGCGACAACCTACAACAACCGATGTCAACCTACGTCCAACCGCAACAAGCGATGACAAACAACGGCCTTGTCGGGGACAAATGATGACAATTCAGTCGCCGGTACCCATCGCCGGTTGATGTAGGTAGCCGCCAATGGAATTTACCGAAGTCAGCACCCGGCTACAACCAACGTCACCTGGCGACAACCTACGACAGGACAGGAGAAGACACGCTACGTCAAGCCCACAGTCACCGAAAAGCTTGAACATTTCGAAATCCAGCGGCAACCACAAAAATGTTACGACTCTTTAGGTGACATGAGGAGACGACTCGCGACAATACAGGCATCAATCACCCTGCGGCCATGTGGCAACAACCCAGTCCCCAAAACAATTGCCTAAGTGGGACAGGGGGCTGTTCTACTCCTACAACTTATCAACTATGAACATATTGTTCCTGTGAAGTGTCCTTGGTTGTCTAACGGTGCTTAAAAGGCTAAATAAATGAAGCTCACTCGTTCTTATGGAAGATGATGGGTTCAACATGAGAACATTAGGGCATTTGAAAGGAACAAAATAAATTACCACCCTCTCATCAGTAATTAGTAAATGCCTGGGCTTTGAATGTCACAATTTTATTTATTTTTAAATTCAGCTCTGCACATTCAAACAAATGATTTATTTCCATGCACAGATTTGTTTGGCCAAGTCAAACTTGGCACATTTCTCATGCACATATATTAAACGCTTTGAAAAGCTAATTGGCTTTAACAAACATCATCAAACAGCTGCTAATGAGCAATTCATTAAGAAAATTAACTTTAAATCTTTCAATGTTTTAATTGATCATAAAGGGTGGAATCATAAAATTATAACAATTTTAGTTAAAAAAGGTGCTTTGGACAGGACATGTTCACAAATAATAGGAGTTGAATTAGACCATTCTGCTCATCAAGTCTATTCTGTCATTCCACCCTCCCAACTCCATTCTCCTGCCTTCTCCCCATAACCCCAGACACCTGTACTATCCACAGGCTTCTTTCTGTGGCAATGAATTCCAGATTCATCACCTACTGCCAAAGACATTAAATACTCAAAGAAAAAGGGTTGATTTTATTGGAATAGTTACAAAGAGTTAGGCCCCTGTCCCACTTAGGAAACCTCTGGAGACTTTGTGCCCCACCCAAGGTTTCCGTGCGGTTCCTGGAGGTTTTTGTCAGTCTCCCCACCTGCTTCCACAACCTGCAACCTCTGGCAACCACCTGCAACCTCCGGGAACCGCACGGAAACCTTGGGTGGGGGGCAAAGTCTCCAGAGGTTTCCGTTCAGGTTTCCTTAGAGAGACAGGGGCATTTCTTTAAATAATAAATAATGACATGATAAGGACAACCAGTGGAGGGCAGGTCATGAGCCAGGCAAATTAAAATCATTTTATCGATCATTAGCATTAAACCTGTAAACATAATGTAAACAGAATTTTCCCAATGCCAATTTGCATACATAAGCTTAAACTAGTATCGAGGACAGGCAAAAAGCTGGAGTAACTCAGCGGGTCAGACAGCATCCCTGGAGAAAAAGGATAAGTGACATTTTGGTTCTAGACCCTTCTTCAGACAAGAGTCGGGGTTAGGGAAACGAGAGGTATAGAGGGTGAGATAGAGAGATAAAGAACAAATTAATGAAAGGAGTTTCAGATTCAGAGATTTCTGAATCTGAATCTGAGTGCAAAAAAGTAACAATGACAAAGGAAACAGGCCATTGTTAGCTGAGGGTACACAAAAATGCTGGAGAAACACAGTGGGTGCAGCAGCATCTATGGAGCGAAGGAGATAGGCAACGTTTCGGGCCAAAACCTTTGTTAGCTGTGGGCTAGGTGAAAGCAAGTTATAGACAATGAAACTCAGTAGGAGGAGAGTGAAACTAGTGGGTGAGGGGCGGGGAGAGAGGGGATGCAAGCGTTACTTGAAGTTAGAGAAATCAATATTCATACCGCCGGGTTGATACTTAAACCAGTATCATTGTGTTCTTGCAGGCTGGATTCTGGTAAACATCTTCCGCACCCTCCCTCTCCAAAGCCTCTATATAATGGGGCGACCAGAACGGCATGCAATACTCTAAATGTGGCCTCAAAGTTGTATAAAGCTGCAACATGACTTCCTGAGGGGTGGAAGATTGGTCCGCCCTGTTTCGACTAATGCAATCAACTCGACGTGCACCAACGGAAGATCAAATAGAACAAGTTGTCCAACAACTTTAGGCTGTGCACGCCATACGCAAGAAGAAGATTACTCAATACGTTGTCTGATGGAGGCAGGCATACCATAGGTCTTTATCCTTCTATCTAATTGTTGTCATAGAGTGACAAGTCATGTCAAGTCAAGAGAGTTTATTGTCATGTGTTCCAGATAGGACAATGAAATTCTTGCTTGCTGCAGCACAAGAACATACACATACATATATATACACACACACACACATAAATAAACCAATAAAGTGCAATAGGCTGTTATAGTTCAGAGTTTGTTTGAAGTTGTGTTTAATAGTCTGATGGCTGTGGGACTCTGTGGACAGAGTCATACAGCATTGAAACAGTCCCTTCGGCCCTACTCGTCCATGCTGACCAGGATGTCTCATCCAAGTTAGTCCCACCTGCCTGTCTTTGGCCCATATCCCTCTAAACCAGTGGTTCGTAACAGTTTTGGCACCAGTACGCGCATTCGCGAACACAATACTGTATGTGGTATGTACCTTTGTTAGGTTCCTAAACATGGGCTCAATAAATTGATGTTATTTGTGTCCCCTTCATGACCCCTGGCAAAGCCTCAAACGACCCCCAGGTTAAGAACCACTGCTCTAAACCTTTCCTATCCATGTACTCGGCCAAATGCATTTTAAATGTCTGCCTCAACTACCTCCTTTAGCAGCTTGTTCCATATATGCTCTTATGCTCAATGCTCTTAAGACAGTGGAATTAATTGTAACTTTAGGAGAGCTCCCCCTCCCCTCACCCCACTCACCATCAACAACACCACAGTCACATCTGTGGAGTCTTTTAAGTTCCTGGGAACAATCATCTCCAAGGGCCTTAAGTGGGGGGCTACCATCAACTCCACAGTCAAAATGGTACAACAGAGGATGTACTTCCTGCGGCAGCTGAGGAAGCACAATCTGCCACAGGCAATGATGGTCCAATTCTACACGGCCATTGAAGAGACTGTCCTCACCTTCTCCATCATGGTCTGGTTTGGCTCAGCCACCAAGCACGACACCTGGAGGCTGCAGCGAATCGTCCGATCAGCAGAGAAGATTATTGGCTGCAACCTTCCCTCCATTGATGAACTGTACACTGCAAGGGCCAGGAAGCGAGTGGGAAAGATAATCTCTGACCCCTCTCACCCTGGTCACAAACTCTTTGAATCACTTCCTTCTGGAAGGCGACTACGGACTGTCAAAGCTGCCACAGCCAGACATCAAAACAGTTTTTATCCACGAGTAGTTGCTCTACTCAACAGCCAAAAATCTGTAGCCTCCCTTTGATCTGGTATTTTGGTGGTTCACATGCATAATGACAATTAAATTGAATCTTGAATCTTGATCAATGGTGTTTTATCATTAATGTTTTATTATTATTAATGTTTAGTGTTTTCCGAGTCATTCGTAACTGTCACTGTATGTCATGTTGTTACTTGTGGGCGGAGCACCAAGGCAAATTCCTTGTATGTGAATACTTGGCCAATAAACTCACTGACTTATATCCACCACCAAATGACAAAGCCAAGTGCTTCTGGAAATGCTATCTTTAATTGTTGGGTGTCCAATTACTGATGCACATGGCAGTTCATGTGCAACAGCCAGCCAGTCTGAAAATAACCTTTTACACATCTTTTTTTATCCTTTTACAGATCAATTAGCCTTTTTTTTTTAAATAACTGCTCCTTTGTGCGAAACTTTAGCAGATGCCTTTTTTGAAAATCAATAGTGCACTTTGCAGGTGAACGTGGCTTGCTGAGACAGCTCAATGGCAAGCAGATCAGTGTAGATCTAGCTTTGATTAATGCCGACTTTGCAAATTTGTCTAATCAGTGAACTCCATTTAAACGAGAGCCAGGGATATGAAAACAGTGCCAGGTGAGCAAAACTCCCCATATCACAAGGTTCAATGGGGCTTTTATTAACATAGTGATAGTGATACAGCGGGAATGGCCCTTCGGCCCAACTTGCCCACACCAGCTATACTAGTACCATCTGCCCGCGTTTGGTCCATATCCCGTCAAACTTGCCCTGTTCATTATCGCGTGTGTAAAGTGTTAACACAGTGAAATAAAATGTTTTACATCCAGTCCACGCAAGTTCTTTGCGCATCCCTGATCCTTTCCATTCTTTGCGCATCCCTGATCCTTTCCACTCGTCACTTTAATTTCAAGTTTCATGTATTTTGTGTTTTATGACAGTCGGCAAATCAATTTCCCTCCTGGGATGAATAAAGTTCTATCATATTGTATCGTATGCAAGAGGCGCTATTTTTTGGCACCATTTTCAAAGTCCACACTCTAGATCTAAGGTTCCGGGCAAGTCCCAGGCTGTTGCAGGCCTCCAGCCATCTTCTTCCTTGGCTGCTACGTACGTTCCTCTCCTCGTCCATCCACCTTTGTTCCCTGGAAGCGGGAGGGGGGGCATCTCCCGCAGCTGACCACAAGGACATCAGTTTCGTCTCCTCCCGGCCTTGTTCGTCGTTACCGGTTCTCTCTGGTCTTCGGAGGACGAGCAGGTGCGGGCTCGGCAGGATCGCTCCGATGCCGTAATCTGCCAGGTCTTCAGTTTGACCGCCGAATCCGCAATCCGCCAGTCCGGGTCTTGAGTTCGGCTGCCAAAGGGCCTAGGCCTCCTGGGTGTCTCAAGCCTCGCGCAAGTGGTACTCCAAAGTATTGAATTTACAGAGTACCACCAGGGGCGCCGGGGCAGTTGGCCGCCGTGCTGGCAGTCTGTTCGTTTTTTCATACATTTTTTTCTTTTTAGCGTCTGTTGAAAGTGTGTTTTAATGTTGCTCGGTTTGTTTTTGTGGGGGGGGGGGGGGGTCGGGGGAAACTTTTTTTCAGGTCCCTGCCTTCCAGATGTGATCATTTATTGGATCACATTCTCCAGGCTCTGTGGCCTGTCATCGATGGAGCTGGGAGCCGCCTCGGACTGTCGTGAGCTCCACTTACCGCAGACTTACCATCGGAGCTGATCCCTTGCCTGGTATCGCTCCCACCGCGGCTTGCAGACTTACCATCAAGGGCTCGCAGTCTTGGGTGAGGCTGAGTCGGGAGCTCCAATGCCGTAGAAGGTTCGACCAGCCCCGACGCGAGGTTCGATTGCACGGCGCGGGGGAGCTGAAATCCCCCCCCCCCCCCCCCCCCCCCCCCGTGCGGGAGCGGAACGCCTCGACGCGGAGGCCCCGAACGCCGCCGGCTACGGGAGTCAAGATCGTCCCGTCAACCGGGGCTCGAGGCCCCCGACCGAGGAAGAACTAAGGGAAGGACTTGAACTTTATTTCACCTTCCATCACAGTGAGGAATGTGTAGGAGTCACTGCGGTGGATGTTCATGTTAAAATGTGTTTTCGAAGTGATCTGTTGCTTTTAACTGTATGACTGACCTGGCCAGTGAAATTCCTCGTATGTTGTAAAACATACTTGGCGAATCAATTCTGATTCTGATTCTGACCTGCCCGCCCGCCACGGACCAACCTTGTAGGAGTGCTCGCCCAGCCACGGACCGACGACGGAGGACCCACACAAAGTGCCGTTGGTTGGCGGGACGGGGCACCCGGCTGAAAGATCAGTCTGCCAGACGGCTCGGTGGTCGATGGGATTGGGAACCGGCACGGAGGCTTGGCAGACGGCGTAACCAGGAGGGACGTCTGTCGGAGGGTGAGGGTGAACTGGGGCAATGCCTCCAGCGCCTTCAAGGTGAGGAGAGGAAAGGGACGCCGGAACTGCTCCAGTACATCGGGTGTGCATTGAATAATGGCTTTCATCATTGTTCAACTTCTGTCAAGGAGAAGCTATACTTCACCCTCGTTAGACCTCATTTGGACTACGCAGTTGCAGCATGGGACCCATACACAAATAAAAACATTTCTTCCATCGAACGTGTCCAAAGACAGGCAGCTCGATTTGTTACTAACACCTATGGGAGAGAAGCGAGTGTCACCAAACTTCTGAATTCTCTGGGGTGGAACCCTCTCCAAGACAGACATGAAGCTCACCGTTTGACCTGTTTTTACAAAATGTTAAATGGTCAGCTCGACATAGATTACAAGACCTACACCAAACCCAAACCAATTAGGAGCAGACGAGGGCATTCGATCCAATTTGTGATCCCAGCTACAAAGACAGATGTGTACAGCAATTCGTTCTTCCCCCGCACAATTAAAGCATGGAATAATCTCCACCCAACTATAGTTACCCAACCAGATGCAACTCAATTTAAAGTAGCTCTTTCTTCCCAATAACCCCTTGTGGCTTAAGTCCTCCCTCCACCACCTCCAGTTTAAATTCCATTTGGAATATTTTGGAGAACCAAGATGGCGGAGCCAACAATGGCGGCGCCCTGCATGTGTGACATCGGCAAAAAGAATTTCACTGTATTTGCATAAGTGACAAATAAAGCACTATTGACTGATGCCACTTGGGCATCACAGTCCAAACTTTTCAGTGCAACGAAATGGTTTAGCCTGCAGTCATAACATAGAATAAATAACAAACACTCAACACAGTTTAAAGTCCCAAAGTCATTGTCTCTTCCCTCCTTGCTCTCCCTCTGTGCTGAGGCAATCCAAGCCTCCGATGTTACGACCCCGCCGGGTGATGGTGTTCAAGTCCCGCGGCTGAATCCGAGCTCCGCAAACGGGGCGGTTCAAACTCCGCGGCCCGGGGCAGTCGAAGCTGCCGAAGCTGTCGCGCTCCAGTCCAGCGGACACAGCTGTTGTTGCGGGAGCTCCGGAAAAACAGGTCACCAACCTGTGATCTGCGAGCTCCCGACGATGTCGTCCACTGGCCCGCGGCCGAGCCTCCAAAGTCGGGTTGGAAGTTGGGTCGCACCGCTACCACAGCCCCGAAGAGTCCAGGCTCTACCCTCCGCAGCCTCGAGGTCGGTCGCAGTTGGAGGCAGATAGGCCTCAGCGCAGACGGACACGGAGACGGGGGATACGGCAGGAAAGGTTGCATTCCCCCCCGAAGGAAGTCAAAAAACATGTTACACAACCCCCCCGCACTTACACAACTAAATAAACCGAAATAAACTGTAAAAACGGGACAAGAGAAAACAAAAAACAGAAAAGACAAACGGACTGCAGGCGAGCTGCAGCTGCAAGGCAGCGCCGCACTAATCCTAAGCATCCGTTGAGATCAACTATAACAAAATCTAGCTGCTTTATGGAGCTTCACTCTAGGCAGTTAATATATTTTGCCACAGGCAAGGAGTAGCCACTAGAATTTATAATGCTAAACTGCACAAAATATCAAACAGAATTCCCAGGCTAGCTTTGCCAATAGTTTAAAAATATAAGCGAATCACTGTATTAAATTTGGAATATGAACATTTGTCATCAAAATGTCCTCAGACACAGGGCTGCATTGAATTAGAACTTACTGAAGATGCATCACATGTGCAGTTTTTGCAAAAGGTGCCAGATCTCAAACCTTCTGCCTTTTGGAGCCCAGAGATCATAGGATAAAGCCCTCGGAGGATAACATTTAGGCTCTCGCCCAATGTACCCACGAGCAAACATTGCACAAAGCTACTTCTGTTGTCTTTCAGATAAAATTAGAAGCCAATAAATTCCATCGTGTATGGGACCAGCTGCAACAGGAAGTGGTAAGGGCGGGCACAATTATGTTGACATTTGGATGGTTCATGGATAGAAAGGATTGAAAGAGATATGGGCCAGAGGCAAATGGGATTAATTCACAAAGGCACCTTGGGCCAAAATGTCTGCTTTCATGCAACAAAATATGGATTAATGTAAGATTACACTTTAATTTTTAGAGATACCGCTCCTTTGGCCCATCCATCACCCACTTACTAAATGTCTGTTATCCCACTTTCTCATCCACTATCTTGGATCATTAATCACTACCGACATCCACTAACTCGGGCATCACAGTGCCATAGCGGTAGAGTTGCTGCCTTACAATGCCAGAGACCAGAGTTCAATTCTGACTACGGGTGCTGTCGGCACAGAGTTTGTACATTCTCCCCGTGACGTGTGGATTTTCACCGAGATCTTTGGTTTCCTCCCATACTCCAAAGGCATACAGGCTTGTAGGCTAATTGGCTGGTATAAGTGGACATTATCCCTAGTGTGTAGGATAGCATTAATGGTCAGTGCAGACACGCTGGGCCGAAGGGCCTGTTTCCACTCTGTATCTCTAAATCAGGGGCGGAAATCCCAGGGGGGGTGCAGGGGGTACACGTCCCCCCCTCTATTTTGAGAGGTGGGGGATGATTCCCCCCCCCATTTTTTGTAATCCGGATTTTAAAACCCGGTGAAATCTCCGTTTTCCGCGAGACAGTGGTGGTGGGACGGCTGATCGAGGGAGGGTGCCGATTGGACAAGAGAGATGTCAGTCAGCAGGCAATGGGGGCGGGACCACGATAATTCAGCGCGATGATGGGAGGAGGGAGGTGCCGGGCAGAGGCTATGTATAAACGCAGCTGTCATTTCTACATGGTGAAACCAAAATGTATAAAAATGGCCTTTATTCAAATCTGACAATGCGTACTTTAACCACACGTGATTTTTTCCTATTACAAATCTCAAATTGTGGAGTGCAGAGACAAATAAATAAATGGGTCTTTGTCACAAACATTATGGAGGGTGCTGTATGCCAGCGTTATATAATCACCAATTGAGGTGCCAAATAGAAGGAAAATTGCATTTAGCTTTTTCCCCTCAAAGGGTAACTTCTGTTACGAAGAAAATGACTCGGTTTCCGATTAGAATGCCAAGCATCTCGGCAGGAAAGAACATGGATCATATTCAAGGGAGAAAATCAGACCCTATTATAAACTTGGGAAACTTCAGCTGAACCCCCAGGGTTTCAAGGATCAGCACTTTCTGAGGAAGGACATTCTTGCCATAGAGGGAGTACAGAGAAGGTTCACCAGACTGATTCCTGGGATGGCAGGACTTTCATATTAAGAAAGACTGGATAGACTCGGCTTGTACTCGTTAGAATTTAGAAGATTGAGGGGGGGATCTTACAGAAACTTACAAAATTCTTAAGGGGTTGGACAAGCTAGATGCAGGAAGGTTGTTCCCGATGTTGGGGAAGTCCAGAACAAGGGGTCACAGTTTAAGGTTAAGAGGGGAATCTTTTAGGACCGAGATGAGAAAAACATTTTTCACACAGAGAGTGGTGAATCTCTGGAATTCTCTGCCACAGAACGTAGTTGAGGCCAGTTCATATTTAAGAGGGAGTTAGATGTGGCCCTTGTGGCTAAAGGGATCAGGGGGTATGGAGAGAAGGCAGGTACAGGATACTGAGTTGGATGATCAGCCAAGATGATATTGAATGGCGGTGCAGGCTCGAAGGGCGAATGGTCTACTCCTGCACCTATTTTCTATGTTTCTAAACATTGTCCCCTTATCAGGTAAATGGCTCGATTGTAATCAATTATTTTCTTTCCGCTGACTGAATAGCACGCAACAAAAGCTTTTCAATAAACTAAAACTGTAATCTCCTCCAAATAATGGTTCCTGTGAGAAATAAAATGTGTGTACTTGACTTTGCATTAAAAACAATATCATCTGCATTGACTGTGCCTTGCATTAATTTAATCTATGCTACACTGACTGTAGGAGATAATGCTTGGTTAGTAGTGTTAAATTAGAGAGCTTCAGTCGCCACTAATTAAACTCCTTACACTGAGTGCAATCAAAAGGGTCAGGCACCTAGCCCTTTGAAAATATGATCACATCTTACTGATCAGACCTCTCCATTTTATGCAGCACAGTATAGGAAGTGGAGATGAAAGGGGAATTAGATTTTTCATTCGAAAAACTGAGTCACAGTGATCTGAACGGATGATAGAATTTCAATAGAAATTTTTCTAAAAGAAAATGCTAATTGGAAAAAATAGCAGGAAATTGAGGCTAACTTCAGCCCGATGAGACCCAATTAGCCGAACAAGTTTGAGCTTATGGCACAGCCACTGTCTCAGCAACAGGGAACCAGAAATACATACATTAAAAGGTTTCATTGAGGTACACGTGACAATAAGAGGTACCTGTACAAAAAAAAAGTAACAAGACACACAACTACATAAAGGTTAACGTAAACATCCACCACAACGGATTCCCCACATTCCTCACCATGGAAGGCAATAAAGGGACTGTCCCACTTGGCAGTTTTTTTGGCGACTGCCAGCATCATTGCCTGACGATATCAGGTCACCGAAAAATTTGCGGCATGATGACATAGGACGCGAGGTGTTTTTTCAAGTGTCGTTTCATTTTTTTTTCACCGCTAGATTTTGAAATGTTGGCGACACTGATATGACGCCGGCAGTCGCTGAAAAAAATCGGCAAGTGGGACAGGGCCTTTAAACTTCTCCTCTTTATTCTCCCGCAGTCGGGGCTGTCGAACCATCCATCGGGACGATCGAAGCCTCTGCGTCGGGCTGGTTGAAGCTCCTGAAGTCGGGGACTGCGAGCGGCACAAAGCTAAAGTCCGCAGGCTCCCCTGGTTGGAGCTCAGAGGTCGGTCCCTGGCAAAGGGATCACACTTCCAGCAGAGGCCACCAGCTCCTCGGTGTTAGGCCGCAGTGCGAACGGAGATATGATATGGGGGAAAATCGCATTTCCGTCGAGGTAAGAGACTAAAAAAGGAGCGCTATTAGTCTTTTCAGTCTGAAGAAGGGTGTCGACCTGAAACGTCACTATTCCTTCACTCTATAGATGCTGCCTTGCCTGCTGAGTTTCTCCAGCATTTTTGTCCACCTTTGATTTTCCAGCATCTGCAGTTCTTTCTTAAGCATTATTAGGCCATTCGGCCCACTGAGTCTACTCCACCATTCAAACATGGCTGATCTATCTTTCCCTCTCAACCCCATTCTCCTGCCTTCGCCCCATAACCCCCAACACCCGTACTAATATTATACAAGGGCAGATGCTGGAAAACTGAAACAAAAAAATCTCTGGTAAATCTCAGTAGGTCACGCTACGCATCTCTGGAAAGAGAAACAATGTTTTGAGGTCTATAGTCAAGAGCCCTTTTGGGGCCTTGCCCATCCCAAGGTACACCAATCCCACCTGGGTTTGGTCGTCAACGCAGCCCATGGTAAAAGTACGCGCAAACCCCCTCTGGCAGCTCATTACCCACCACCCTCTGTGAAAAAGTTGTCCCTCAGATTGAATCCCACCTTAAACCTATCCCTGGGGTGCGGTGCATTCACCTATTGCCTGCACGCTATCACTCTTCACTTCTGCTTTCCAAGGAGGCGGCACATGTGGAGAATGTACAAACTCCGTACAGCATACCTGTATCATGCGCACCATGCACGTAGCACGGGCGTGCGCGTCACGTCAAAGATGACCCAAAATCTTGCAAACTGACACGCAAATGACGCCCAAGTGGGTCATGACGCTTAAATGACCCTTAAGCCCAAGCAGGCCCTTAAGGCAGCAACTAACCCCCCCTATACACTAACACTCCACGCCTGCCCTATAATAGGGAGATTTTTCAATGAGAATGTTCAGAGGACAGGGAAGGGATGAACTCACTGGCGCACACACACACCAATTTGCAATGTGGGGTCTGTGATAATGGCATAAGCTACCCAAGTGTTTACCACGATAAAAAAAAAACAAGCCAAAAAAAAAAAGTTACATCTGCGAGTAAGCAGGAAGACAAGTTGGGGGAAATCTGCGGAAACTTTCCAGGTGATGAATCGTGATGGCTTTGCTTATCAGTGTCAATCTGGGGATTTTATCTCAGATTCAGATTCCCTCTTGTTATTCATTGCTCACTCATTTCACTAGGAGATGATGTGCAGCAGAAAATGTATTGAAAAATATTCATGAGGCGCAGCACGGTTTTAAACGAACGATTGCCATGGAGTCATGCAGCTTGAATGATAATTTGTATTCATGACTCATGCCACAGGAGGGGAAAAAGCAGCACCTGATCAAGCATGCAAACTCTTTAATGTACAGCATCACAGAATGGTGGGACATGGCAGCGCTGGTGATTATCGGTGCGGCCAGCTCTATATTTTCTTTCTGGGTTTAAAGTGATAGGCAGCACGGTGGCGCAGCGGTAGAGTTGCTGAGGCCCGGGTGTTGTGCGTAGCTTCTGCCCAATGCTAGAAATGACAATGAACAGGTTGTTGGCCGTACACAAAAAAAGCTGGAGAAACCCAGCAGGTGCAGCAGCATCTATGGAGCGAAGGAAATAGGCAACGTTTCGGGACGAAACGTTGCCTATTTCCTTCGCTCCATAGATGCTGCTGCACCCGCTGTGTTTCTCCAGCTTTTTTGTGTACCTTCGATTTTCCAGCATCTGCAGTTCCTTCTTAAACAGGTTGTTGGCCGTGCTTGATTATGTTGGCTGACTTCCCAAGGCAGGGTGAAGTGTAGATGGAGTCATTTGGAGGGTGGAGGTGGTGTGGTTGGTATGCATACTTGGATCTTCTCCAGAAAGATCAGCCGTGGTTAATAAAGCCTTCACCACTGGCATCCTCTTTCCGTCTTTCCTGATCTCCACCCTATCCCCTTCTCTGTAACTTAAAAGATGGTTCATTTGTAACTAATCCTTCATCTGAAGGTGGCACGATGGCGTAGCGATAGAGCTACTGCCTTACAGCACCTAAGACCTGAGTTTGATCAGGACTCTGGGTGCTTCTCTGTTCAGAGTTTGTACGTCCACCCCGTGATTGCATGGGTTGCTTCCGAGATCTTCAGTTTCGTCCGACACTCCAAAGACGTACAGGTTTGTAGGTTAATTGGCTTGGTATAATTCTTTCTATCCACCTGGATAGAAAGAATGGGGGACCTTTCGGGTTAGACCGTTCTTCAGACTGAGAATCCGGGGAGAGGGAGACAGCTAAGGAAGTGTAAGGTGTGAAAACGAGACATCAAAGGGGATGAGGCTCAAGGAAAATGTAGAATAGATCATTGTTAGCTAGAAGGTAACATCACATGCTGGAGTAACTCAGCGGGTGAGGCAGCGTCTATGGAGAGAAGGAATTGGCGATGTTTCGGGTCGAGACCCTTCTTCAGACTGATGTCAGTGTTGTGGGGGGGGGGGAATGAAGGGAAGATGCGGAGACAGTAGGCTTTGGGAGAGCTGGGAAGTGGAGGGGAAAGCGGGAGAAAGCAATGACTATCTGAAATTAGAGAAGTCAATGTTCATACCGCTGGGGTGTAAACTGCCCAAGCGAAATATGAGGTGCTCTCCCTCCAATTTGCGCTGGGCCTCACTCTGGCAATGGAGGAGGCCCAGGAGAAAGGTCAGATAGTTGAAGTGCTGAGCAACCGGGAGATCAGGTTGGTTAGTACGAACTGAGCGGTGGTGTACGGCGAAGCGATCGCCGAGCCTGCGCTTGGTCTCGCCGATGTAGAGAAGTTGACACCTGGAACAGCGGATGCAGTAGATGAGGTTGGAGGAGGTGCAGGTGAACCTCTGCCTCACCTGGAAAGACTGATTGGGTCCTTGGATGGAGTCGAGGGGGGAGGTAAAGGGACAGGTGTTGCATCTCCTGCTGTTGGACAAGTGTAGCATTTTCTGCAGTTGGATCCTCATAGATCACTTCTACAAACATGCCAAAATAATTTAGACCCCATGCCTTATCCGAGAGAAACCCCCAAAATACCATATTGCTTTTACTCACTCCTGTGATTCCAAGGTTTGATTACAAGGTTGTTTAGTATTCCAACTTTCAGTGAAGATTTCAGAATTTTTGTATAATTATTCTCATAATATATTAATATTATATTGTATTCAATTTATTGCCATTATCTCATGAGACAAGGAAATGGATTTTCGTTACAGTCATGCAACATAAAAATAAGTAATAAAAAATAAATAAAAATATTTTTTTTAAAGCGCAGACACAGAAGCCCACGACTTCTATAAACTATATAAATAGAAACTAAAACTAAAAATTCCCATTATAAAAACAAAAGGCCACTTTTGCATTACCTTATACACTTGTCCATATGTGCCATTTCCAACTACTTCCACGAGTTCAAAAATACCTGCAGGATCCTGTATGAAAGAAAGACATGAAAACATTTTAGTTCCAAAGACATCTAAAATTCTGCAAAGATTCAATGCATTTTATTTATTCCATGAATATCCTTCCTCCTCTTCCAAAGAGATTCACATTTTGTAAAATGGAAACAAGGAATCCTCAATGGTTGGCAGACAAAAATGCCGGAGAAACTCAGCGGGTGAGGCGGAAATAAGGAAACTCATCTACGGAGCGAAGGAAATAGGCAACGTTTCATAGAAACATAGAAAATAGGTGCAGGAGTAGGCCATTCGGCCCTTCGAGCCTGCACCGCCATTCAATATGATCATGGCTGATCATCCAACTCAGTATCTGCCTTCTCTCCATACCCCCTGATCCCTTTAGCCACAAGGGCCACATCTAACTCCCTCTTAAATATAGCCAATGAACTGTGGCCTCAACTACCTTCTGTGGCAGAGAATTCCAGAGATTCACCAGAGATTCGGGTCGAAACATTGCCTATTTCCTTCGCTCCAGAGATGCCGCCTCACCCGCTAAGTTTCTCCAGCATTTCTGTCTACCTTCGATTTTCTGCATCTGCAGTTCCTTCTGTAAGGGCCTGTCCCACTTTCACGCGCCTCTGCCGAGTTTGCCCTTGACTCATACTCGCAGCATGGTCGTCGCGAGGTCGTAGGTGGGCCGTAGCAGGCCGTGATGCTGGTCATAGGTACTCGTGGCATCAAGTAGGTCGGGGCGTTTTTCTAGCCTGATGAAAAATGTCCACGAGTAAAAAAGTTGCGAATTAGATCGTGAAAGTGGGACAGGCCCTTAAACATCCTCAATGGTTTTGATTATATTTTATTTATCTTTATTTCCTTATATGGTAATTTGCATATCACTGTTCCTTAATTGGTACATGCAACAATAAAAGACCTTTGAAACCAAGGTACAGTGAAAACCTCTATGTATACAGCTCAGCAAGACTATTGCCATCATACCAATGAAGGTAGAGTGATCAGCAAGACTATCACAATCTCCCGGTCAGTACAGAATGTACAGAACAGCCCCGTCGAGACGAAAGAGGCACAATTTTATAGTCTCAGCTACAACTGGCCATGAAGGCCTGTTGCAGCCTTCGCTTCCATTCCCATCCTAGAAGATTGAGGGGGGATCTTATAGAACCGTACAAAATTCTTAGGGGGTTGGACAGGCTAGATGCAGGAAGATTGTTCCCGATGTTGGGGAAGTCCAGAACATGGGGTCACAGTTTAAGGGTAAAGGGGAAATCCTTTAGGACCGAGATGGGAAAAAAAAATTTCACGCAGAGTGGCGAGTCTCTGGAACTCTCTGCCACAGAAGGTAGTTGAGGCCAGCTCATTGGCTATATTTAAGAGGGAGTTAGATGTGGCTCTTGTGGCTAAAGGGATCAGGGGGTATAGAGAGAAGGCAGGTACAGGGATACTGAGTTGGATGATCAGCCACGATCATATTGAATGGCGGTGCAGGCTCGAAGGGCCGAATGGCCTACTCCTGCACCTATTTTCTATGTTTCTATGTTTCTATCACCACACGACCGGCCGTCTCTCTCTCTCTCTCTCTCTCTCTCTGAGTCATAGTGATACAATGTGAAAACAGGCCCTTCGGCCCAATTTGCCCACATCTCCCCATTCAAAAAACTTTGTGTGTTTGAAGAAAGCCATGGCAGATCAAAATTGGAAAGCATAAGACAAAATGATGGAATTGCAAAAAAAAAGTTGAAAACATTGAGGTTAGGTATCATTTGTAGAGAGATGGGACGGAGTCAATGTTTCAAGTTCATAATCTTCCATCAGTTTAGTTTAGAGATACAGCGCGGAAACAGGCCCTACGGCCCACCAAGTCAGCGCCGACCAGCGATCCCCGTACACCAACACAATCCTACACACACGTCCTCTGAGTGAGAGCTACATGTATGTAGTCTTATAACAAATGTAAAGCACTTTGGCCAACAAGAGTTGTTTTTTAAATGTGCTATATAAATAAATGTGACTTGACTTGACTAGGAACAATTGACATTAATACCAAGCTGATTAACCAACAAACCTGCACGTCTTTGTAGTGTGGGAGGGAAACCGAAGATTTCTGAGAAAACCCACTCAGGTTACGGGGGGAACGTACAGACTCCGCACAGACAGTACCCGTAGTCAGGATGAAACCGGGGTGTCTGATGCTGTAGGGCAGTAGCTCTACCGCTAGCTACGTCATCGTGCCGCCTTCAGATGAAGGATTAGTTACAAATGAACCATATTTTAAGTTGCAGAGAAGGGGGATAGGGTGGAGATCAGGAAAGACTGAATGATAAAAATGGAGGCAATGCCAGTGGTGAAGGTTTATTAAACACGGCTGAACTTTCTGGAAAAGATCCAAGTATGCAAAGCAGCCACACCACCTCCACCCTCCAAATGCCTCCATCCAGACTTCACGCTGCCTTGGGAAGTCAGCCAACATAATCAAGATCGGCCAACAACCTGTTCATTCACACTTCTCCCATTGGGCAGATGATACAAAAGTTGGAAAACACATGACCAGATTTAGAAACAGGAACTGCAACACAATGGGTGGCACAGTGACACAGCGGTAGAGCTGCTGCCTCACGGCGCCAGAGACCTGGGCTTGATCCCGACTACGGGTGCCATTGTACAAGAGTTTGTACGTTCTCCATATGACGTCTGGGTTTTCTCCGGGTGCGCTGGTTTCCTCCCACACTTCAAAGCCGTACACATTAGTCCCTAGTTTGTAGGATAGTGCTAGTGTTGGGGGCGATCGCTGGTCGGCACCGGACTCAATGGGCGGAAACGCCCGTTTTCACACTGTATCTCCAAAGTCTAAAGTTTCTTCCCCGCCACTATCAGACTCTTGAATGGATCTCTCACGTGCTAATCTCCCAATCTATCTTGTTGTGGCTCTTAAGGGCCTGTCCCACTTGCGTGACCATGGCACGCAAATTATGCGACCTCGTGGTCGCGTTGAGCCGCGACGGTCCGGCGAAGGTCGCGCGCGACTTCATTCGAATGCACAACAGTCTGGAGCGCGTGACGTCATTTGAAGATGGACACAAAGCTGGAGTAACTCAGCGGGACCGGCAGCATCTCTGGAGAGAAGCAATGGGTGGTTTCGTGTCGAGACTCTTCAGTCTGAAAAGAAGGTTCTTGACTCGAAACGTCACCCATTGCTTCACTCCAGAGATGCTGCCGGTCCCGCTGAGTTACTCATGCATTTTGTGTCTATCTTCAATTTTCTTGGCCCCGCTCTGGGAGTAGAAGTGGGGGCGGATCCGGACCGAAACGGCCGTGAGCCCCAGGCCGAGTTCGGCGATCGTTTTCCTGCTTCTGCTGCTGTTGCAGGTGAGACGTTGCATCGCGCCAGGGTCTTGGGCCAGTCCTTTCCTGGCCGTCAGTTCCGCGACAGGCCGTTGGCGCGCGAAGATTTTGTTCGCTAAAATAATTTCGGAGCCCCACGCGATGTCGCGCACAACTACATACCCCTCCGCATTTCTCAGTGGGACCGGCCCCACGCTGCCATACGATGCCCGTGCGCCTCAATGCGACCACGAGATCGCGTAATTTGCGTGCCAAGGACACGTAAGTGCGACAGGCCCTTTACGTTTTTTTCCTTTCCTACCGTGATGCTGCAATCTGCATCCTCTTTTTCTTGATGTACTTATGCATGGTGTGATTTGCTTGAACTGCATGCAAACAACGTCTCACCATCTGATTACGTGGCAATACTGTAATAATGCCAGGGGGACGAGTCTCAAGAGACAGCGAAAGAAAACAATGCTGGAATTGCGGGATAGAAAACACAAATGCTGAAAATCTGAACGCTAAGAAAAGTGCTATAAATAAATCAGCGGGTAAAAGCTTTTTCAGCCCAAATAGTTATTAACTATTCTCCTCCTCTGACGAAGATCAGTCAACATCAGCAATAAGTCTTGTGCGAAGTAATGGGAATAAATATAATACCCAAAGACATTTTAATATGTAGCCAAGACAATTTATTTTCTCTTTGACAAAAATATTTGGACGACCACGAGAAAAAATTGGATGAGGTTGACAATACAAGTTGACTACAAAAACACAATAAAACACATTTTGCCAAAATTGATGCTTTAAATAAATAAATAAATAAAACGTCCGACACAGCTGTAGTTACTGCCTTACAGGACCATAGACCAGAGCGCGATCCTGACCACGGGTGCTGTCTGTACAATTTGTACTTTCTCCCTGCGACCCCACATTTTCTCCGGGAGCTCCGCTTTCCTTCCACGCTCCAAAGATGTATAGGTTTGTCGATTAATAGGTCTCTGCAAATTGCCCCTAGTGTGTAGGATAGTGCCAGTGTACGGGGTGATTGCTGGTAAGCATGGATTTGGAGAGCCGAAGGGCCTGTTTCCACGCTGTATCCCTAAACTAAAAATATGCTATTAAATGTTACCATTTTCCTTGCGGTCTTTAAAATACTTCAGGAACAGTATTTCTCAAACTTCAGAAAATGCCATTGGATCCTAGCTTTATCTCACCTTGTCTATATAAGATCAATATAAATGTACTAAATAACGTGTATTATACAAACACCTTATCTTGGATGTGAATATAGACACAAAATGCTGGAGTGATGTTTGATGAAACATCACCCATTCCTTCTCTCCAGAGATGCTGCCTGTCCCGCCCGCTGAGTTACTCCAGCATTGTGTGTCCATCTTAAGTGTAAACCAGCATCTGCAGTTCCTTCCCACACATTATCTTTGATGACATTACCATCAGTGAAGTAACTTGGGTCATAAGGAAACTGCAGGTGCTGCATCGGCCTTTCCACCAAATCACCCCCGTCGAGAAGTAAAATAATATTATATAAATTGCTATTGTCATCTTGATCTCAGCTCCAGACTGCCGATTTCTGCAAGGAACGGCGTCGCAGCGGTGGAGTTGTTGCCTTACAGCGAATGCAGCGCCAGAGACCTGGGTTCGATCCCGACTACAGGTGCTGCCTGTACGGAGTTTGTACGTTCTCCCCGTGACCTGCGTGGGTTTACAGTTTCCTCCCACACTCCAAAGACGTACTAGCTTGTAGGTTAATTTGCTTGGTATAAATGTAGAAATTGTCCCTAGTGGGTGTAGGATAGTGTTAATATGCGGGGATCACTGGTCAGAGCGGATCTGGTGGGCTGGAGGGCCTGTTTCCGCGCTGTATCTCTAAAATGTGCGGGGATCGCTTGTCGACGTGGACCCGTTTGGCCAAAAGGGCCTGTTTCCGCGCTGTATCACCGCACCATTATATTCAAAGTTGCCGTTAGTTTCAATAAGAGCCCTTTGCAATCACCCAGTGAGTAAATTTAATGGTTTGTCGTGAGAATATTAGAAGTCTGTGTGTGAAAAAAGAATGACAAATCAAATAGGGAAATGGAGAGACAAGAAATCGCTACGCTGGAATCTTGAGCAAAACAAAGTGCTAGAGGAAAGGAACGGGTGACGCTTCGGGTCTCAACTCATTCTTTCTCTCCAGAGACGCGGCAACATTTTGAGTCTAGCATGGATTAAAACCAGCATCTACAGTTCTTTCCGACACAAAGTGCTAGAGGATAGACACAAAATACTGGAGTAACTCAGCAGGACAGGCAGCATCTCTGGAGAAAAGGAATGAGTGAAGTTTAGGATCGAGATCCTTAGAATCATAGAGTGATACAATGTAGAAACAGGTCCTTCAGCCCAACTTGCCCACACCAGCCAATAATGTCCCTGCTACACTAGTCCCACTTGCCTGCCCTTGGTCATATCCCTCCAAACCAGTCCTATCCATGTACCTGTCTAACAGTTTCTTAAATGATGGGATAGTCTCTGCCTCAACTACCTCCTCTGGCAGCTTGTTCCATACACCCACCACCCTTCGTGTGAAAAAGTTACCCCTCGGATTCCTTTTAGATCTTTTCCGGTTCACCTTGAAACTATGTCATATGGTCCTCGATTCCCCTACTCTGTGCAAAAGACTGTGCATCTGCCCAATCTATTCCTCTCATGATTTTGTACACCTCTATAAGATCACCCCTCATCCTCCTGCGTTCCATGGAATAGAGTCCCAGCCCTGCTCAACCTCTCCTTGTAGCTCACACCCTCTAGTCCCTGCAACATCCTCGTTAATCTTTTCTGAACCCTTTCAAGCTTGACGATATCTTTCATTTAACATGGTGCCCAGAACTGAACACAATATTCTAGAAGGTAGACAAAACTCAGCGGGTGCAGCAGCATCTATGGAGCGAAGGAAATGGGAAACTTTCGGGCCGAAACCCTTCTTCAGACAATATTCTAGATGTGATCGCACCAACGTCTTATACAACTGCAACATGACCTCCCAACTTCTATACTCAGTACTTTGACTGATGAAGGCCAAAGTGCCTAATACCTTATTGACCATCTTCCTCAGACTCAGTTACTCCGGAAGTGGCGGTGCTGTTGTATGGCTGCGGCTTGCGTGCAGTCCGTCTGTTTTTACTTTTTTTTTCTTTTTTTTTTCTTGTTTAGTTAAATTTTTGGTTATTAGGTTGTGTTATGTGTGGGGGGGGCTGAAACACGGTTTTCTGTCTCTCCCTTCGGGGGAATGTGACTCTTTCTGTCGTATCCCCCCTTCTCTGCCTCCGTCTGCGCTGAGGCTTAATGGCGGAGCTGGCGGCCTCCAACCTGCGACCGACCTCGAGGTTCCGGAGGCAGAGCCAGCCAGGACTCGAGGCTGGCCGAATTCGGAGCTGTGGCGGCGTTCGGGCGCTCCGGTGAGGGTGGCCCGGCGCTGGGCTGAGGCGGTGCTCCGGCGGCTGAGGGGCGTTCTGGCGGCGGCGACCTGAATCCGGGGCTCGGCCGCGGGCCAGTGGACATCGTTGGGAGCTCGCGGGTCACAGGCTAGTGCCTGTTTTCCGGAGCTCCCGCGGCAACAGCTGTGTCCGCTGGACTGGAGGGCGGCAGGCCTCGGGTCCACGGAGCTTGAACCGGCCCGTTCGCGGAGCTCGGTTCAGCTGCGGGACTGACTTACCATCGCCCGGTGGGGTATCGCCTCAGTGCAGAGGGAGATGAGGAGGGAAGAGACAGTAACCCTAAGATTTTTGCCTCCATCACAGTGAGGAGGTGCCTGGTGGACTCACTGTGGTGGATGTTTATTTGTGTTTGCTGTCTGTTCTGTTGTTTATTATTACATGTATGGCTGCAGGCAACAACATTTCTGTCAGACCGAAAGGTCTAAATGACAAATAAAGGATCTAAGTCTAAGTCCAGCATTTTTGCGTCTGTCTTCAGTGTAAACCAACATCTGCAGTTCCTTCCTACACAAAGTGCTAGAGGAACCCAGGTCGGGCAACATCTGGGTTGGGAATTGACAGACAATGTTGAGTCAGGGAAATTGGTGCACTGGTTTAGTTTAGATATACAGCAGGGAAACATGCTTTTGTCCCAGCAGGTTAATGCTGACCATCAACCATCCCTTCACATCCACTCTCTACACACCAGGGGCAATTTACAGAGGCCCAATTAACCTATATTTTGGGATGTGGGTAGAAACCGGACCACCAGGAGGAAACCCACAGGGAGAACGTGTAAACTCCACACAGACTGCAGCCAATGTCAGCATTGAACCTGGGTTTCTGGCGCTGAGAAGGAGTGGCTCTACCATTTGCTGCACTATGCTAAAGGAGGATTCTTTTATTTTTTAACTAGATCCATGTTTGTTTTAAATCCATTGTGCAACTGCAGACTCAAATTCTTCCGTATCACAACAATCTCTTGTCAGTAGCTGGAATTTCACCAAGAATGTTTGCAGATACAAAAGCAAGGAGTTTCTAATGTCTGGTGTACAATGTAGTCAATTGTCAAAGAGATTGAGTACAAGTCAGACAAAGAACCAATTCAGCACTATTGCCAAACATTGTAATACTGTACAAATACTTGTGCTCTTTATATAGAGATAGGCTGGAAAGAGGGCAGAGAAGATATCAGAGAATGTTTCCAGGGTTTGAGCTATCAGGAGAGGTTGGGTAAGACTTTATTCCTTGAAGTGCAGGAGGCTGAGAGGTGATCTTATAGAAATGAGGGGAATAGATAGTGATCAAGTCTTTTACCCAAATTAGCGGAATCAAAAAGAGGGCAAGGTTTAAGGCAAGAGGGGCAACTTTTCAACAGAGCAGGGTGTGTATATGGAAGGAGCTACCAGAAGAGGTAGCTGAGCCAGGTACAATAACATCATTTAAAAGACTCTTGGACGGGTACACGGGTCGGAAAGGTTTAGTGGGATATGGGCTAAATGGGAGAAAATGGTGTGTGTGTTTGTATGTTCTCCCCGTGACCTATGTCGGGTTTCTCCAGGATATCTGGACTCCTCCCACACTCCAAAGTCGTGCAGGTTTGTAGGTTAGAATCATAGAAAATAGGTGCAGGAGGCGGCCATTCGGCCCTTCGAGCCAGCACCGCCTTTCATTGTGACCATGGCTGATAGTCCCCAATCAATAACCCGTGCCTGCCTTCTTCACATATCCCTTGACTCCATTAGCATGTACAATTGTCCCTGGTGTGTGTAGGATGTTGTTAGTGTTAGGCAACCGCTAGTCAGCACGGACTTGGTGGACCGAAGGGCCCTTTTCTGCGCTGTATCTCTTTTTTTTTTTTTATTTTTTTATTAACTTTTATTTCATTTTATTTATTCATTAATTTATTTTTTTATTAGAAGTACAGTAAATTACAGTAATACACATCACATATATCTTATTACATTTGTTGTACCACTTCGTTTTTCGAGCTTTAAAAAAGGTAGAAATAAAAGAAGTAAGGAAAGTGAGCAAGAATCGTGAAGGTGCAGGAAAGTGTTGGGAAAAGAAAGCCCCTTAGGGAAGAAGTTAGAGAAGGAAGTAAAGAAAGGAAATAAGACCCTAGAAAGAAAAGAAAAAAAAGGAAAAACAATTGCTCTATTGTAACACAAAACTCCGCAAAAAAGGATATACCAACCGTGTTTTTTTTAATTTATTTTATACCCCCCGTTACCAGATCCTGGTACCATTTATATTTTAAATTACTATTGCACCTTATGCTTGTAATAGTTCCATAAATGCAGACCACGTCTTTTGGAAGTGGTCTGCTTTGCCTGCTAGGAGGAGTCTCATCTCTTCCAAGTGTGGTGTTTCGAACATGTTTGAAATCCACATTTTAATTGTTGGAGTTGGAGCATTTTTCCAAAATATGAGTATAAGCTTTTTTCCCATTATTAGCCCGTAATTAAGTAAGTTCTTTTGAAACACGTTTAATTCGGGGTTACCTTCCGATATTCCAAAAATGATCCATTCTGCTTTTGGTACAAGTTTTATTTTAAATAATTTTGTGAAGATTTCAAATATCTCGTTCCAGAATTTTGCGATTTTTATACAAAAAAACAAAAGAGTGCGCTATGGTAGCTTCTTGTGACTGACATTTATCACAAATGGGTGAGACAATGGGGAAAAGTTTATTTATTTTAGTTTTTGAATAATATAGTCTATGTAATGTTTTATATTGAATTAGAGTATGTCGTACATTGATCGAGCATTTATGCACATATAGTAAGTGTTTATTCAGATTCAGATTCAGATTCAATTTTAATTGTCATTGTCAGTTTACAGTACAGAGACAACGAAATGCATTCCAGTCTCTTTTGAAATTTTTATAGCTAGTTCTTGTTCCCAGTCTCTTCTAATACCATCAGTTGTAGGTATTTCTATATTTAAAATAATGTTGTATAAGTATGATATTAGATTTGCTGATTCAGCCTTTGTCTTCATGGCTTCATCCAGTAAGTCTGGGGGCACGTTATGATAGTCTTTTGTGTATTTTTCAGATAGTCACGGATTTGAAGATATTTAAAATATTGATTATTTTTCAAATTATATTTGTTGTAATTGTTGAAATGATAATAATTTTCCTAATTCATACAAGTCTCCGAGTATTTTAATTCCCATTCTTTCCCATTGTGTAAATGATGTATCTATACTCGAAGGTTTAAACGACGGGTTATTGACTATTGGCATTAAAAGAGATAGATTTCTTAATTTTAGATTCTGTTTTATTTGTTTCCAAGTTCTAATTGTACTATGTATCATTGGATTTTTATTATAATTTTTGTTATTCAGATTCATTGGTGAGAGGAGAATCGCTCCTGTATTACACGGAGAGCAGTCCTCTCTCTCCATTACAATCCAGTCCACCTGCTGGGCAGAGTTGCCCAGCAGGTGAATCATATTTTTAATATTTACTGCCCAATTATAGTACATAAAGTTAGGGAACGCTAGACCACCCATCTCTTTTGGTTTACTGAGGTGTGCTCTTTGTATTCTGTGGGATTTATAATCCCATATAAAATTTGTAATGTCTGAGTCTAGTTTTTTGAAAAACTTTTTTGGAAGATATATTGGAACTGATTGAAATAAATATAGGATTTGTGGTAAAAAGATCATTTTTATAGCATTTATTCGACCTATTAAAGACATCGGGAGCGTTTTCCAGAATTTGATTAGTTTATTTAGTTTCTTAAGTAAGGGGCTATAATTGGCATTAAACATAGCGTGATAGTTTCTAGTGATTTCAATTCCTAAATATTTAAATTTTTCTGTGGCTATTTTAAAGGGGAATTTCAAGAGATGTGTTGAGTCTTTCGGTTTTATCGACATAATTTCACTTTTGTTCCAGTTTATTCTGTCTCCTGAGAAAGATCCAAAGTCCTCAATTAGATTTAATATGTTTGGTATACTGATTTGGGGTTTTGTGATATACAGCAATACATCGTCTGCGTATAAGGATATTTTGTTATTTGAATATTTTGTATTATAACCGTAAATATCCGGGTGTGTTCTAATTTTTTCAGCTAAAGGTTCAATTACCAGAGCAGTGGTGATAATGAACATCCTTGTCTATTGCCCCTTGTTAATTGGAATTTCGTAGATAGTATATTATTAGTTAAAATTCTAGCCGTGGGTTTGTTATATAATAATTTTATCCATGCGATGAAATTCTCTCCCATTTGAAATTTTTGCAATACTTTAATCATATAATCCCATTCTACTTGATCAAACGCTTTTTCTGCGTCCGATGAAATGATAGATAACTCTTGTATCTCTGTGTCTCTAAACTAAACTACGTTGCACCTCTATATTTGAGTCATTTGCAAGAATCTTGAAGCTCAGATTATTTTACAAGTGAAGAACAATTTTTTTAAATAGGCTCGATTATCTCCAGAAAGATTGGGATGAATTTAAGGCAAGCCAAGGAACAGATCAGGAGTGAATAATTGAGCATTTGAATAAGTTTTAACCAATTAACGAGTCAGCACAGATTTATGAACAGTATGATAAAGCATGATTAATGTACTCGCTGGTGAGGTAGACGAGTACGACTCTAGTCACTGCTTATTAAATGTCAGCTGGAAGTCCAGACGAGATTACACAATCAAACAGAATTGCAAAACACCATTTAGCTGCTGTGGTTTTGAAATAAAAGAGCTATTTAAATTAGTCATATCTTATTTTCCATCTGACCTGTAAATGTATTCCTTTTAATTACACATCCAATTAATTTTGGAATTACATTGAAACTTACTGCCCAGTCAGCTGGTGCACTCACCCCTATAAAGGTTGGGGGGGGTTTGTTGAAAAACTTGGATTAATTTTAGTTTTAGTTTTGAGATACAGCACGGAAACAGGCCTGTCAGCTCACCGAGTCCGATTCCCATACACGAACACTATCAATAGACAATAGACAATAGAGAATAGGTGCAGGAGTAGGCCATTCGGCCCTTCGAGACAGCACCGCCATTTAATGTGATCATGGCTGATCATCCCCTACACATACTAGGAATAATTTACATTTATATATATGATATGATATGCCATTTATTGTCACTATACATGTACAGTGAAATTGAAAGCTGCTCGTACTCAGTGCATACATATAATTTAGTACAAAAAACAAAAAACAAGAACAGAAAAACAAAAACACAAGGGACAAGAGTAGGGGTTAGGTGCACAATTCAGCGACGCATATATACATATATACAGATGGAAGTCCGGGTGTTGGGCTGTGAAGTCAGTGCATGTGTGAATTTGAATTAAGAGTAGTTATAATTTTCGGAAAGCAACTATTTCTGAGTCTATTTGTCCTGGATTTGATGCACCTATAGCGCCTTCCAGAGGGCAGCAGGTCGAACAGTCCAAACGCAGGATGGGAGCTGTCTTTGATGATATTCTTTGCCCTGCTAAGGCAGCGGGAGGTGTAGATATCCATCAGGGAGGGGAGAGGGCAACCAATGATCTTCTGCGCTGTCCTAGTTACCCTCTGAAGCCTCTCCCTGTCTGCCAAGCTAATTAACCTACAAACCTGTACGTCTTTGGAGAAAACTCACACAGATACTGGAAGAATGTATAAACTCCGTACAGACAAGCACCCGTAGTCAGAATCAAACCCGGCTCTGTGGCGCTTGACGGCAATAACTCTACTGCTACGCCATCGTGCCGCCATTAAGTTCATGATCAGAGTTTGGATTAATCAACAGTACCAGGATATGAGTAAATCAAAGACACAAACTGCCAGGATCTAGTTGAATGATGCAACAGACTTGAGGTTACAGGTGGCCTAATCCTTCAACTGTGTTATAATAACTCTGTAGGAAAATCATCTTTCTCTTCTTCTGAAGCACTCTAGGATCGAAGATGGCAACTTTAGGGTTCTGAGGTGGCTAAAACGACAAACCCTTCCTCATATGGAGCACGAGGCAGGGGGTAGGTGAGGTGGCGTCCACTTCTGCCACTTGCACAAGGCTCCCTCCTAATGCATAATCAAAGTTTTGATGATCATCTCAAATGCTCCTTTTCTATTTGGTGCTGTATGCTCTAAAGTTCTCAGGGGTCTTTGTTTAATTTAGGAACACAACGTGGAACCAGGCACTTCGTTAAGCTCCAGTAATTTAAAATTATATTTCATTATGTTCTGAAGAACAACACCGATTCCTTTTCTCCAGAGATGCTGCCTGGCCTGTTGAGTTACTCCAGCATTTTGTGTCTTTACTACTCATTAGTTCTGGAAAGAAATAGAATAATCTAGAATTCATCAGTTATCTTGCTCAGCACAGCTGTGTACTCCTCGATTAGAGGATGACGGAAAAAGTTGGATTTGTATATCTAACGCAGATGACACCAGATTAATGAGGGTAGTCACAAATACTGGAGAAACTCAGCGGGTGAGGCAGCATCTATGGAGCGAAGGAACTAGGCAACGTTTCGGGTCGAGACCCTAATGAGAATAATCTAAGGTCCTTCCGCTGCTGGGCAGAGTGTGGTGGAGGCACCCCTCAAAAATAAGGGAAGGGATCCCATGCCAGTGGGCCACATGGGTGGGGGATACATTTGTGTAAACCAGTGGTTCCCAACGTGGGGTGTACTCCCAACAGGGGGGCAATTTGATTTTTAAGGGGGGCAATTGAGCGCGATTGAGGAGGTCTTGGTCCAAATTTTCGATTTTTATTTTTTAGGATTTTCCATCAGGTAAACATATGTAGTTTATGTTTCAGATGTTATTTTGAGTCAATCATTTTTTTGGGGTAAAAAAGGTCTTTATTGTGTAGTTATTACAACCAAGGTATTGCCGTTTGAAGCTTCTTCAGCTGAAACGGAGTTCACTTTTTAAATGATAAGAATTATATATCACCACATTGGGGGGGGGGGTCATCAGGGTTTTAGAGGTGATTAGGTGGGGCATGGCCAAAAAAAGGTTGGGAACCACTGGTGTCAACAGTATTGAATGTATGTATAGCCTCCAAGAATGAGTAAACGGGAGCACCCGAGGGGAGAAGGTACAAACTGCGTACAGACAGCACCAATAGTCAGGAATGAACTCTGATCTCTGCCACTGCGCCACCCGATCGTGATAATTTTTTTGACTGTTTGCTTGATTGGAATACAATTCCGCAGGTGTGGACTTCACTCTTCGTTTCCCAGTATTGACTGACTTGATTTACCTGTTTGTAATCTCATGACCAAACCTGCTTTTTTTTCCCCTCCCCCCCCCCCCCCCAGTTTTTGTGCAATATTACTTCAGGCAGGAGTCTCACTGCTGATCAGGGACATAGATCTTAGTTTTTCCATGAACATTTGTGTCAGATTGAAAAGCGCAATTGGTGTCAAGGTGCCACTCCTTTTTGTGAAGGGTTAAGCTCGTGACGCTGAGCATATTATAGACTGTATCATGGTTGCAAAACTGGTAATCTGTCCTGTTTCAACATGCTAGCAGGTTACAAGGGCAAAAGTTACCAGAGTCCGTATGCAGGTAGACAAAGATGCTGGAGAAACCCAGCGGGTGAGGCAGCATCTATGGAACGAAGGAAATAGGCGACGTTTCGGGTCGAGACCTTTTCTTCAGAATGGGGATATGGGGAGAAGGCAGGAACGGGGTACTGATTGTGAATGATCAGCCATGATCACATTGAATGGCGAGTAAACAAAAATACTGGGCAAACTCAGCTGGCGAGGCAGCATCTATGGAGCGAAGTAAATAGGCAATGTTTCGTCCCGGAACGTTGCCTATTCCTTCGCTCCATAGATGCTGCCTCACCCGCTGAGTTTCTCCAGCATTTTTTTTCTGCCTTCGCCTTTCCAGCATCTGCAGTTCCTTCTTGAACAAGAGTCCGTATGCAGATACTATAACGGCAACTTTCATTTGTTCAGACAGACACAAAATGCTGGAGCAACTCGACGGGACAGGCAGCATCTCCGGAGAGAAGGAATGAAGAATGGTGTCTGACCAAAACGTTACCCATTCCTTCTCTCCAGAGATGCTGCCTGTTCCGCTGAGTTAAGGGCCTGTTCCACCAGCATGCAACTGCACTCGTGGGGCCGGTCCCACTTCGATCGCCGGAGCAGTATGGAGTTGTGCGGAGCTGGTCCCGACATCGGGCTCCGAAAAACACATTGGGCCCGCAGCCACATTGAGGGCGTACGCAGCGCCTCGACGGGCGTACTCAAGTGTCTTGACGCCGTCCGCAGCGTCTTGACGGTGTACGCCTAGCGTAGCGTGATGACGTCACCACCCGGCATGCCGTTGCGTGATGACCTACAAGCCCGACGCTGTGCGACGTCCAAATTCAGTCGGCCCACCTCCTGCCCAGCTGATTGGTGAGTATGATGTCGGGACCAGCCCCGCACAACTCCAGACGGCTCCGAGGTTGGAAGTGGGACCAGCCCCGCGAGGCCGTACGCATCAAGCCACCACATTTGGTCGCGCTCGCCGCATGCAGTCGCATGCTGGTGGGACAAGCCCTTCACTCCAGCATTTTGTGTCTGTCTTCATCTGTTCAGCGCTAAAATGTGTAACTCTTTGAGCAGTCTCCATGATTTTTTTTTAAACTAGAGCATTCTGTTTTCTCCTCGGCTCAGGCCAACAAATTGACCTAATTATAATTTTTGTGAATTCCTAATACAGTGGTTGCATTGTGTTAATATGGTCAGTTTCCAACAGTAAATAGAACAAAGTGTTACAATTCATTGCCTGCTCGATTGGGGACAAAGAATATGCTGATGATTTCTCTGGGTCAGAGGTTGACACCATTAATGAGCACAAGATGCGGTCGAAAAATTTAAAGGACCACTATTTTTGAGCACCGAGCAGTAAAGTACAGACAATCAAAAGCTGGAGTAACTCAGCTGGCCAGGCAGCATCTCTGGAGAAAAAGAATAGGTGACTTTTCAGGTCGACCCGAAACGCCATCTATTTTTCTTCAGGGATGCTGCCTGACCCGCTGAGTAGCCTCACCTGTTTTTTGTATATCTTCGGTGTAAACCAGCATCTGCAGTTCCTTCCTACACATAGTACAGCACAGGAACAGGCCCTTCAGCCCACAATGTCTGTGCCGAACATGAAGCCAAGTTGAACTAATCTTATCTGTCTGTGCATGATTCATATCCCTGCATATCCAGGTGCCTGTTTAAAAGCCTCTCAAAATGTCACTATTGTATCTGCCTTCATCTCTAACCCTGGCAGAGCGTTCTCGGCACCCACCACTCGCTGTATAAAGAAAAAACTTGCTCTGCACATCATGCACCTATTAAAAGTCTGATCTTGGATGTGGATGTGTTTGTTCGTGTGTGTGTGTGTTTGTGTATAATCAAATTTTCTCGAAAACGGCACACAAACAGTAAAATGTTTACATATTCCGCTGGAGATTTCCCCCCCGGAGTCCGAAATCGCCTTATCTGAAAAATTCATGCTTTTTCTCCAGTTATTAATGAAAATGTTTAAGAATCTGAAAAGACTGACAAAAATCGTTTGACTTTGAGTTCTTTCTCACGCTGCATGTGACGTCAGCCCCCTCTCCCCCCACTCGGTCCGAGCCTGGAGCCGGCCTCCCGTGGGGGCTACGGGTAGGGGACGGGTGCGTTGGGGGAACCCCTCAATCTCTACCCCCCTCCCTCTATGCCCTACCCTCCCCTCCCCCCCCCCGCCCCCTCTCTGCTCCCATCGCACTTCCTCTCTGCCCCCCACGCTCCCGTGGGGGCTATGCGTAGGGGACGGCCGCGTTGTGGGAACAGACCCGCACTTGATCTAGTCTCCTTTAAATTTTGCCTCTCTCATCTTAAAGCTATGCCCTCTAGTCTTTGATATTTCCATCCTGGGGGGAAATGGTCTGACCATCTATTCTATCTGTGCCTCAGAATTGTCTATACTTCTATCAGGTCTCCCCTCGAGAAAACAATCCAAGGTTGTCCAACCTCTGCTTGTAACTAATACCTCTTGATCCTGGCAACATTCTGGTAACGTGATATTCTAAATTGGATGAAGTTTGGCTATCTGTCAAAAGTAACAGGATTCTTTCCCCCACTATTGCATTGTCTTTTGTCAACTTAGTTTCCTCCCAAGTCCCATCGGAATTTTGTCTTGCTTTCATTAATGCAAAAACAAATTTGCTCCTCGTTTTCTGCCCCGCCTTTCTTTGTGTTTTCATCATTTCATGAAACAGAACTTTTTCTGGAATGCGATTGAATGGGTGCTACCAGACGTGCACTATGACACTCGAGCTGCCATGTATGAACAGCAAAGGAATGCCAGGAAATACTTCCATCGTCCAGGCGGGATAGTGGTTGGTTGAGAAAAATCAATGAGATTTTATCGTCACATGTACAGTGAAATGTTTTGTTTTTGCATACAGTCTGGTAAAATCCTACAGCAGTCCCCACCTAGGTAAAATCTTGAGGGGCACTGCAGTGAGGAGGTGATGTAAATGTTTTGTTCATCCAGGTAGCCCCAGGTACTTTCCCCTGCAACTGCAGGAGATGCAACACCTGTCCCTATACCTCCTCCCATGACACTGTCCAAGGACCCAGACAGTACTTTCAGGTGAGGCAGAGGTTCACTTGCACCTCCTCTAACCTCTACTGTATCCGCTGTTCCAGGTGTGAACCAAGGATCTTAGAGCGGTTCAATGATCTTTGGTGTGAACTACATATCGGGTTGCTAAATACTAACTACTTCTCCCATTCCCTTACTGATCTTTCTGCCCTGGGCCTCCTCCATTGTCAGAGTGAGGCCAAATGCAAATTGCAGGAATAGCACCTTATATTTTGCTTGGGCAACTTCCATCTCAGCGGTATGAGTATTGATTTCTCTAACCCTTGCATTCCCTCTCTCTCTCCCTCCCTCTCTCTCTGTCCCTCCCCCACCCTAGTTCCCTGACTGTGGTCCTGAATAATTTTACTGTTTGTATACCTCGTCACCTTCCCCATAGCCAACAATGAGCCCTTCTACATTTCCTTGATCATCGTCTGCATTGATCTGTCCTTTTCCCACCGTACATGCGCTTTGTACCCTTCCATATCTCCAGTTTCTCTCTCCCCTGACTCTCGATCTGATGAAGGGTCTCGGCCCGAAATGTTACCCATTCCTTCTCTCCAGAGATGCTGTTTGTGTTATTCCTGCTGTGAGTCCTGCTGAGTTTCTCCAGCATTTTGCGTCTATCTTCGATTTTTTTTGTTTGGACGATGTGGTGCAAATTGAATTTCCTGTCACGGACTAGCACAGTAATCCAATCAATTTCCTTGATGAAGTCATCAGTTTACTTTGTTTTATTGGGGGGAGATAAAAATAAAAGGATGTTAGCTTTTAGTCATTGTACTTTCCAAAGGCGTTGTTTTTTTTTCTCCTCTCAACAATGAACTGCTTTACCGGTAAATATGTTGATATTGCAGTTTGTGTTCATCATGTTTCAGTGTGTCATTTTCAAGTACTGATCCTTCTGAACCTTCTGAATTTTGTAGTCGACAGGGCAGTACTGCATATCGCCAACTTGGACAATTTAACATTTTTATCGTAAACAAGCCAATTAATCTACAAACTTGTACGTCTTTGGAGTGTGAGAGGAAACCGAAGATCTCGGAGAAAACCCACGCAGGTCACAGGGAGAACGTACAAACTCCATACAGACAGCACCCGTAGTCGGGATTGAACCCGGGTCTCTGGCGCTGCATTTTGCTGTAAGGCAGCAACTATATCAGGAAGTGCAACTCCAGAGCCAACAATAATAATAATGGATGGGATTTATATAGCGCCTTTCTAGATACTCAAGGATCGCATTATTCATTCACTCCTCAGTCACACTCGGTGGTGGTGAGCTACTTCTGTAGCCACAGCTGCCCTGGGGCAGACTGACGGAAGCGTGGCTGCTAATCTCCGACCACCACCAATCACTCACACACATTCACACGCAGGCAAAGGTGGGTGAAGTGTCTTGCCCAAGGACACAACGACAGTATGCACTCCAAGCGGGATTCGAACCGGCTACCTTCCGGTCGCCAGCCGAACACTTAGCCCATTGCGCCATCTGTCTCAATATCATGAGAGACCCCTTCCACCCCTGCAACGGACTGTTCAGCTGCTACGGTCAGGCAAACGCCTCTGTTGCCATGCGGTGAGAACAGAGAGGTTGAGAAGGAGTTTCTTCCCAGAGGCCATTCGGACTATAAATGCCTATCTCACCAGGGACTAACTCTACTGAACGTTTTTTCCGTCCATTATTTATTATGTAAAAGAATATGTGTGTTATGATTGTGTTTATAGTTTGTTTGGTTGTTTGTCTTTTGCACACAAGTCCGCGAGCATTGCCACTTTCATTTCACTGCACATCTCGGATGTGTGTGTGACAAATAAACTTGACTTGACTGTACCGCTGTGCCACCGTGACTGCCATGTGCAACTGCTAGAAGTCTGAGTATGATTGGTGTGTGGAGTGTTCTGCAATGATTTCCTGAGGCTTCCATCTTCAATGCATTTTGGGCCTGTAAGCTGGCAAGTGTGGAAGTATATTTCTATGGCTGTCGACTGTCAGTTCATGTGCAGGAAGGAACTGCAGGTGCTGGTCTGCATCTCTGGATCTTCAGAAATGCTGCCTGACCCGCTGAGTTGCTCCAGCATTTTGTGACTGTCACTTCATGTTGGAATGGTTGAATGCTCAAGATTTTCCCAGATTCATAGTTCCAAAATTAGCACTGATTCTACATGATTTTGCATTAGTCATGATAAATAAATATGATATTATTTGTGTTATTAATATCTTCTGTAACCAGTGGTGCCAACCTATTTTATAGGGAGGGGTGATGTTTGTAGCATTTAGATGTATTTGGGTTGCTAGATTTTAGTCGCCTCTTCATCAGATGATCATTCATTTGTGTGTTTTAGTTGTCAACTGGGGAATGTCAACGATGGTATGGTGGGGAGGATAGGTAATGAATCACGATGTTTGCCCTAGGATCTTTACTTTGTACATATATATATATGTGACCTGGGGAGATATGTGATATGGGAGAGGGGGGGAGAGGCCAATGCACTCCACAGTGTGGGAGGAACCAAGTCTAAATAAGTAAGACAAGTAGCAAATAAAAGGGAAGTTGATCAGACAGAGAACAAAACATCAGCATTACCAAATCCTGCAACACTTGACTTCAAATGCTATTCAGAGAGCTGACAGAAATTTCTACAAAAGGATACAAAATACTGGAGAAACTCAGCAAGTCAGGCAGCATCTCTGGAGCATATGAATAGATGATGTTTCGGGTCGAGACTCTTCTTCAGACCGATTCAAAAGTTCATAAATTCTAGGAACAGAATTAGGTTGTTCTGCCCATCAAGTCATTTAATCATGGCTGATCTATCTTTCCCTCTCAAACCCATTTTCCTGCCTTCTCCCCATAACCCCCGACACTTACTAATCAAGAATCTGTCAATCTCCACCTTGAAAACATCCTTCTGTTGCAATGATTCACCACGTTCTGACTAAAGAAATTGCTCATCTTCTTTCTAAAGATACATCCGTTTGGTCTGAGGCTGTGGCCTCTGGTCCTAGACTCTCCCACTAGTGGAAACATCCTCCCCACTAGTGGAAACATCCTCCCCACATCCAGTCTCTCCAGGCCTTTCACTATTCGATAAATTTCAATGAAGTCCCTCCCCATCCTTCCAAACTCCAGTGAATGCAGGTCCAGTGCCTTCAAAAACTTATCATATGGCAATCCAATGATTCCTGGGATTGAGGAAAGGAGGGGGTGCGGGGGGGGGGGGGGGGGGGGGGGGGGGGGGAAAGGGACAAAGGCTGGGAGCAGGTAAAGGTGGAAACGGGCAAGGCTAGTTTATGATAGGCATGTGGTTGCAGCTCTGTTTCTACCGAAAATTCTACAAATTGCTTCACATGCCACCTAACTATTTGCATATAATCTTAAGAAATCACAAGTTAAGACACTTCAAGAACAAAAATCAAAAATAGATCACAGTGCAATTTAGAATTTCAGCTCGCATAGGTACACATCAAGCATTCGAGTCCAAATGACAAGACTGCCAGCAGATATTTTTTGCAAGACATCGTGTGTTTGGAGGCAATATATTGACATGGATTCATGGACAAAAAGCAAGAATAATATACAGGGGAGAGCAAGATTTAAACAAAGGAATATCACAAGGGGCAGAGATCAACCTTCACCTATTGATCAATGACTTGGATTAGTTGTGCAATAAATAACCCTGCTGATTTTGGAAAGTTAGGTAGCGAAAACGTAGGAGGATGCAAAGATTTCAAAGAACTGCAGATGCTGGTTACACACAAAGATAGACCCAAAATGCTGGAGGACAGGCAGAACCTCTGGTCGTGACCCTTCTTCAGAAGGTTAAGTGATAGAACAAGCTGCCAGAGGAGGTAGTTGAGGCTGGGACTAACCCAACATTTCAGAAACAGTTAGACAGGTAAATGGATCGGACAGGTTTGGAGGGATATGGACCAAATGCAGGCAGGTGGGACTAGAGTAGCTGGGACATGCTGGCCGGTGTGGGCAAGTTGGGCCGAAGGGCCCTTTTCCACACGGTATCACTCCATACCATGTGTAACGGAAAGCTATCCACCTTGGTGGGAAGTATGGACTAGGAAAATTGCTCAAATGCCCGAGATGAGTAAATCATTGACAGAAATATTTACACACCTTAAACAAAGTTTAATTTGTTGACGAGTACAGGAACGAATGCGGCTGACAAATAATACCGGCTCTGTGTTGCAGTAGTATATGTGGAAGGAAGCAATGGCCTCTGAAATGGTATTTTGACCTTTATTTCAGATTTCCAACAACTGTACTTTTGTCAAATTTTTATTTTTTTCTCAAATCAAGATTGTGGCATCATACTCCTTACCCAAGGAAGGAAGTACCCCTCGGTAACCCTAGTCCTCACCTTTCACCCCATCAGCCGTCGCATACAGCACACAATCCTCCTACATTTTCACCACCTACAACTGGATCCCACCGCTAACCACATCTGTCCAACTCCGCCCCTTTCCGCAGAGACCGTGCCCTCCGCGACTGGCTGGTTAATTCATCCCTTCCCACCCAAACCACTACCTCCGCAGGTGCCTTTCCCTGAAACCACAGGAGATGCAACATCAGTCCCTATATCCCCTCCCTCGACTCTATCCAGGGACCCTCCCGACAGTCCTTTCAGGTTAGGCAGAGGTTCACTTGTACCTCCTCCAACCTCATCTATTGTACCCACTGTTTATCTTGCATTCATTTAGAAACATAGAAACATAGAAATTAGGTGCAGGAGTAGGCCATTCGGCCTTCGAGCCTGCACCGCCATTCAATATGATCATGGCTGATCATCCAACTCAGTATCCCGTACCTGCCTTCTCTCCATACCCCCTGATCCCCTTAGCCACAAGGGCCACATCTAACTCCCTCTTAAATATAGCCAATGAACTGGCCTCAACTACCCTCTGTGGCAGAGAGTTCCAGAGATTCACCACTCTCTGTGTGAAAAAAGTTCTTCTCATCTCGGTTTTAAAGGATTTCCCCTTTATCCTTAAGCTGTGACCCCTTGTCCTGGACTTCCCTAACATCGGGAACAATCTTCCTGCATCTAGCCTGTCCAACCCCTTAAGAATTTTGTAAGTTTCTACAAGATCCCCTCTCAATCTTCTAAATTCTAGAGAGTATAAACCAAGTCTATCCAGTCTTTCTTCATAAGACAGTCCTGACATCCCAGGAATCAGTCTGGTGAACCGTCTCTGCACTCCCTCTATGGCAATAATGTCCTTCCTCAGATTTGGAGACCAAAACTGTACGCAATACTCCAGGTGTGATCTCACCAAGACCCTGTACAACTGCAGTAGAACCTCTCTGCTCCTATACTCAAATCCTTTTGCAATGAAAGCTAACATACCATTCGCTTTCTTTACTGCCTGCTGCACCTGCATGCCCACCTTCAATGACTGGTGTACCATGACACCCAGGTCTCGCTGCATCTCCCCCTTTCCCAATCGGCCACCATTTAGATAATAGTCTGCTTTCCTGTTTTTGCCACCAAAATGGATAACCTCACATTTATCCACATTATACTGCAATTTATTTTATATCTCGCTGTAATCACCAGATAAATCTCTCACTACCCTTTCCCCTGACTCTCAGCCTGAAGAAGGGTCTCAACCTAAAATGTCACCTATTCCTTTCCTCCAGAGATGCCTGACCCGCTGAGTTACTCTAGCATTTTGTGTCTTTCTTCAGGAGGACGTATGCACTCTGGAGTTGCATGGATTCCAGAAATAAACAGGTTGCTCTGTAATAAGGGATGTAAAATAGGTCTCGACCTCGATCTGCCCTTTTCCCTCACGATGCTGCCTGGCCTGCCGCGTCCCTCCAGCAGTGTGTTTTTTCACTCAATAAATCAGCATCTGCAGTCTTCTGTATCTTTTTTAATAACTAGCAATCACTATCTCATGATAAGTCTCATGATGGTCTGCCCAGACCATCATCGGCTCTGACATCCCTTCCATCGAGGGGATCTATCGCAGCTGCTGCCTCAAAAAGGCTGCCAGCATCATCTAGATCCCATACCATCTTGGCCACTCACTCATCTCTCCGCTGCTTTCAGGTAGAAGGTACAGGAGCCCGAAATCTGCAACACCCAGGTTCAGGAATAGATCCATCCCCACAGCCATCAGGCTATTAAACTCAACTCAAACAAAACTCTAATTATTAATAGCCCCCTTGCAAGTGTGTGTGTGTGTGTGTGTGTGTGTGTGTGTGTGTGTGTGTGTGTGTGTGTGTGTGTGTGTGTGTGTGTGTGTGTGTGTGTGTGTGTGTGTGTGTGTGTGTGTGTGTGTGTGTGTGTGTGTGTGTGTGTGTGTGTGTGTGTGTGTGTGTGTGTGTGTGTGTGTGTGTGTGTGTGTGTGTGTGTGTGTGTGTGTGTGTGTCTGTGTGTGCGCGCGCGCGCATTCAATGGTATATGGACACACTGATGTGTTCTGTATTCATGCCTACAATATCTATTGTGCTGAAGCAAAGCAAGAATTTCATTGTCCTATCTGGGACAGATAACAATAAACTCTCTTGAATCTTGAACAGCTGGCCATACATTTAGACTTTAGTGATACAGCATGGAAACTGGCCATTTGGCCCATCAGGTACGTTCCGACCAATGCTCACCTCATACACTAACACTATCCTACACACTGGGGACAATTTACAGAAGCCAATTAACCTACAAGCTTCCATGTCCTTGGAATGTGGGAGGAATCTGGAGCACTCAGAGAAAACCCCATCACAGCGACAGGGAGAACGTATACACAGCACCCACAGTCAAACTCAAACCAGGATCTCTGCTGCTGTAAGGCAGTAAATCTACCACTTTGTTTGCTTCAAGAGTTGTGAATATTGATATTGATATTTCATTATCAGGAGGGCTCTAGGGTTTTAAGGTGACAAGAACAAGACAGATTAAGTCTCTAATGGGAAAATTGAGTTTATGCAGCCCTTCCATAATCTTACTGAATAAATAATGGGACAAACATCATGGACTAATCATGCACCTCGTTTTTCAGGCAGGCAAAGTTATTTTATAAAAAGGAAAGTGTGGTTTGACCAACGTGTTAGTAGTAATGCTGCTACGGATAAAGGCAAAACAGTGGATGTATGTGCAGACTTTAGCTTTCATAAGATATTTAATTAGATGTCGTAAAAGATTATTGGAGAAAATAAAAGGTGGAGTGTATTGGTCATTGAACAGGAAACTAGTCATAAATGACTCTGTTCTGGCAAGATGCCATAGGGATTGAAGATAGACACAAAATGCTGGAGTAACTCAGCGGGATAGGCAGCATCTCCAGAGACGGAATGGGTGACGTTTCGGGTCGAGACGTTTCCTTCTTCAGACTGATTTGATTCTGGAACCTTGATTTATATAAATAATTTAAATGAAGGCTGCAAACGGTTAATGAGTTACATTTACTGATGAAAAACAGGTGTGAAATTAAGTTGTAAAAGGACAAAAGCAGGCTATAAAAGGACAGTCAAGAGTTATATGGTGTCATACAACCTGTCCCAACCTGCCTACACAGGCCAATGTGTCCCATTTATACTAGTCCCACTGGGCTTTTGGCTCATATCCCTCCAAACCTATGCTATCCATGTACCCGAGTAAATGTTTCTTAAGGGCCTGTCCCACATACGCAACTTTTTCGGCGACTGCCGGCACCCATCAGAGATCGTTACAGGTCGCCGAACATTTTCAGCATGTTGAAAATCCAGCGGCGACCAGAACAAGGTGAGACTCTTTGGGCGACTACTCACGACCATACAGGCTTCACTCCGCGGCGTGTCACCAGGGTGTCATCTGTACGGTCGTGAGTCGTCTCCTCAGTCGCCCAAAGAGTCGTAGCGTCTTTCTGAATTTTCAACATGTTGAACATTTCGGCCATCTTTGGTGTAAACCAGTATCTGTAGTTCTGAAGAAGGGTCTCGACCTGAAACGTCACACATTCATTCTCTCCAGAGATGCTGCCTGTGAGTTGCTGCAGCATTTTGTGTCTGCAGTTCTTTCCTACACACTGTACTGTTCTATGTTCCAAGCTTACATAACATTATCTCCGGAACAAAGCAAACACTGCAGGCACTAAAAACCTGAAAAACAGAATGCTGAAAGTGATCAGCAGGTCATGGTGCACCAGTGGTGCGCAACAGAATGGGACATTTCGGGTCAAGGACCCTTCACCAGAACAGAAAACGAGAAAGCAATTGTGTGTTCGATTGCCTAGTGTGGAAGCTGGAGAGAACATGGGGACAGGATGGAGGTTGTCAAGGTGATAATTACCTAAAACGCAGTACAGAACAGAATTGGAACAGAATGTTACAGAAACAACTTGAAACAAATTTTAGAAAAGGAACAGCCACGTGTGAGAATAAGAGGCTTAATCTGAAATTGCTCAATTTAAATTCATTCCCAAGGGTTGGAATGTACCTAATCAGAAGAGATCATTGTGTACATCTTTTAAATGCTGCAAGAAGCCCACACACAGAGGGGTGAGAGTGGGACAGAGAATGAAAAGCAATGTGACTGGGATCTGTGGGACACCCAAGCAGGTCAATAGACAATAGATGCAGCACCGCCATTCAATGTGATCATGGCTGATCATCCCCAATCAGTACCCCGTTCCTGCCTTCTCCCCATATCCCCCGACTCCGCTATTTTAGGAGCCCTATCTAGCTCTCTCTCTTGAAAGCATCCAGAGAACCTGCCTCCACCCCCCTCTGAGGCAGAAAATTCCACAGAATGGAAGGGGAAGATGCATGCTGGTAAAATCTTAGTAGATCTGGGAGGAAGAATCTTGGTGGAGCTGTAGAAAATATGGGGGATGATCCATTGAGTGGAACATTGTTGGAGTGGAAGGGGGGGGGGGGGGAAGGGAAATCCTATGCTTGCCCGGGGTGGCGCCAGCAATGGCTGCCTCGCCAACAGTCTGTCTGTCCCTTCCTCTTTGTTGTTTTAATAGTATGCATTATATGTATGTTTCTAGTGTTCTTTAGCTTGTTTTGTGTGGGGTGGGGGGGGGGGGGGGGGGGGTAGTAGAGGGGGGGTAGGGGGAAACTTTATTTTTAATCTCTTACATCGACGGAGATGCGATTTCCTTCGGTATCTACGGCCTAACATAGAGGAGTTGGCGGCCTTTGCTGGAAACCGACACCGGAGCTCCAAGAGCCTGCGGACTTTAACATCGTGGTGCTCGTGGTCACCAGTTAGAGTCCGACTTCGGGAGCTCCAAGCTTTGGGCGCCCTAACGCGGGAGCTTCGATCACACAGACGGATGGTTCGATTGTCCCGACCACAGAAGAATAAAGAGGATTGGACTTTATTGCCTTCCATCACAGTGAGGAATGTGGGGAATCCACAGTGGTGGATGTTTATGTTAACTTTTATATAGTTATGCATCTTGTTGCTTTTTTTTAAAGTATGGCTATGGTAATTTGCATATCACTGTACATTAATTGGTACACATGACAATAAAAGACCTTTGCAACCTTTGTAGGAAGGAAGTGCAGATGCTGGTTTAAACCGAATATAGAAAAAAATGCTGAAGTAACACAGAGGGACAGGCAGCATCGCTGGAGCGAAGGAATGGGTGACGTTTTGGGTCGAGAAAGGGTAGTGTTGGTATGTGTTTGTCTATGCTTGTTCCAGCAGAGGGGAGATTTGCGATAACGAAGAGGTTGAGCGAATTTCAACCAAGGCTACGGGAAAAGCAGAGAAAGAAAAAGGAAGACATCTTAACACTATGGAAAATCAAAAGCAGGCGGAAACAGACATTTGGAGAATGGTATGTTTTGAAAAGATATAGGTGGTTCACTGTGCTAGCATAGGAGTGGGTGGCCTTGTAATTAGTTTAGTTTATCTGTTTTAGAGATACAATGTGGAAGCAGGCCTTTCCGCTCACCGAGTCCACGCCAACTAGCGATTACCTATCACTAGTTCTATCTTACACACTATGGACAATTTACAGAAGCCAATTGTCCTGCAAACCTGTCACATCTCCATCAGTCTGAAGAAGTGTTTCGCCCCAAAACGTTGCCTATTTCCTTCGCTCCATAGATGCTGTTGCACCCGCTGAGTTTCTCCAGCATTTTTGTGTACCTTCAATTTTCCAGCATCTGCAGTTCCTTCTTGAACAAGTTTGTAGCTTAATTGGCATCTGTAAATTGCCTCTTGTGAAAAGAAAGAAAGATTGCAAGGACTGAGTCGATAACTGCTTTGAATGCCACTGTACTCTAACAAATAGTTCTATACAATGTGAAAAAAATTGACACTGGGTTGCTATTCCAAGCCTCTCAACAACACTTTTGTTGAAAAGGAGGATGGTAACCTCACCATATTCACCAGGGTCATTTTAGTTCAACTCCCAGTGGTCAAGAAACTAACTGTAATTTAAAAAAGGTGCTTTCATCGATCAAAAAGGTGTGAAACTACCTCGAACAAAGCAGCACACATGCACACAACACCAAGCCTACTTTGTGAAAGTGTGTTTGCAGTTTGAAAGCTTTCATATTTTAATAGTTTACAAACATTCAAAAAATAATTAAAATCAGAAGCTGTAACTTCACCATTTACATTCGGTCTTTTCTTGCTTCCAGTTCCTCCTCCCTACAATCAGTCTGAAGGAGGAGCCCGACCCGAAACGTCACCTATCCATTTTCTCCAGAGATGCTGCCTGACCTACTGAGTTACTCCAGTACTTTGTGTTTATAATTGTGGTGCTAATATAGATTTCCAAGTTAAAAAATAGTCACGAAGTGCTGGTAGACAAAAATGCTGGAGAAACTCAACGGGTGAGGCAGCATCTATGGAGCGAAGGAATAGGTGACATTTCGGGTCGCAACCCTTCTTCTCGACCCGAAACGTCACCTATTCCTTCGCTCCATAGATGCTGACTGACCTGCTGAGTTACTTTAAAAAAATACATTTAGACACACTAAAAATAACCAAAAGGGGTGAACGGACAGACTGGTGCTGGCGAGGCACCACACTCTACTGCTCCACTATCTACCTCGTTTTTCAAGATACTCCCTCTCATAAAAAGCCATGCAAAGGATGAGCAGTAACAGGAGGTTCTATGCTTTTACTGAAAAGAACAATGGTTCAGGAGCAAGGTAGCAATTACCTCACACATACAGGATATATCAAATACCCAGATCCTTCACCATATTACAGCTACATGATTCCTAGTCAAGATTCAAGAGAGTTTAATGTCATGTGTCCCTGATAGGACAATTAAATTCTTGCTTTGCTTCAGCACAACAGAACATAGTAGGCATTTACTACAAAACAGATCAGTGTGTCCATATACCATTATATAAATATATACACACAGACATGAATAAATAAACTGATAACGTGCAAATAACGGGCTATTAATGTCCAGAGTTTTGTCCGAGCCAAGTTTAATAGCCTGATGGCTGTGGGGAAGTAGCTATTCCTGAACCTGGTTGTTGCAGGCTTCAGGCTCCTGTACCTTCTACCTGAAGGTAGCAGGGAGATGAGTGTGTGGCCAGGATGGTGTGGGTCCTTGTTGATGCTGCCAGCATTTTTGAGGCAGCGACTGCGATAGATCCCCTCGATGGAAGGGAGGTCACAGCCGATGATGGACTAGGCAGTATCCTAGGTCTACAGCATTAAAAGTTTTTATATTTTTAATTACAGCATCTGCAACAGAGTGGTTTCGTAATTAATGTGGTTGGTTTGACTTCCCCTTTGAAATAAGAGATCACAAGGCAAAATAACTATATATCCAGTAAATTCAAACAGCAGCAAAGGTGTATTTCAACCCTTGAACATGTCAAACTTGCGAGAACAAGTTCTTCAAACAAAACCATAAAAATATTTTGTACCAAGAACCTTGTCATGCACTTATTTTAAAATTTGTAACTGCTGTAATTATACATCAGTTAAGAGTAAATATTGTCTCAGCGGCTTGTAAACAGCTTTCAAATCAGTGCTAACTGGGCCAATTAAATTTGAAAAAATTTTGCGGGAAAGATTTAATAGGAACCAGATGGGTAACTTTCTTTTTTACACAAAGGGTGGTGAGTATATGGAACGAGCAGCTGGAAGAGGTAATTGAGGCAGTTACTGTTGTAATATTTAGACAGGTACATGGATAGGACAGATTTAGAGGGATATGGCCAAACGCAGGCAGGTGGGACTAGTGCAGATGGGGCAAGTTGGGCTGAAGGGCCTATCTCCACATTGTATGACTATGACTAATTTAAAACTCTAGAGTAGCACTGGTTAAGATTGCTATATCTTAATCCATAACTCTTTAATTAACAAAATACATTAATATGACAGGTAGACAAAAATGCTGGAGAAACTCAGCGGGTGCAGCAGCATCTATGGAGTGAAGGAAATGGGCAACTTTTCGGACCGAAACGTTGCCTATTTTCTTCGCTCCATAGATGCTGCTGCACCCGCTGAGTTTCTCCAGCATTTTTGTCTACCTTCGATTTTCCAGCATCTGCAGTTCCTTCTTAAACATTAATAGGACAGATGTCTTCTGCCAAACCAAATGCATTTTGCTGTGGCCCAGCCATGCAAAGTCAACCTAAGTGCAACACCTGAAATAAGTGGTAAACAGCTAATATGGTGAAGGATCTGGGTATTTGGTATATTCTGTATATGTGTGAGGTAATTGCTACCTTGCTCCTGAACCATTGTTCTTTTCAACAAAATCATAGAACCACCTGTTACTGCTAAATCCTTTGCACCTCTTTTTATGAGTGGGCGTATCTTGAACAAGGAGGTAGATATGAAGAAGGGTCTCAACCCGAAACATCACCTATTCCTTTTTTCCCCAGAGATGCACATGACAATAGCAAACCATTTTTTTTTTTAATTGCACTGCATTTACATAGAATTCCACACCAACTAATAATCTTACCTACAATTCTAGGGGGCAACCAGCCTGTTCAGGGGTGACTTTTAATTTTTTTATTTATCTATCTATCTATCTATTTATTTATTTATTTACTTATCTATCTATCTATCTGTCTATTTATTTATTTATTTATTTACTTATTTAATTTTTTTTTTTTTTAAACTAGATAGAACTAAAGAGATAGATGAAGTAAAGGAAGAAAAGAAAGGAAAGAAAAACAAAAACAAAAAAAAAAAAAAAAAAAAACAAAAAAAAAACAAAACAAAAAAAAAAAAAAGATAGTTAAAGAAGAATGGAAAAATTTATTAAAATAAAAAACATCGTTCGAGATATGTTCGTACATTTCAGAGTATAGCATTTCATCCAATCTTTAGACCGAGTGCTAGTCAGGTTCCTGTGCTGAACTATTCTGACCCTTTAAGTAATCAATAAAAGGAGACCATGTTCCAACGAATAATTCCTGTTTGTCCAACAGGGACAATCTGATTCTTTCCACGTTTAAGGTCTCCGTCATTTCTATAATCCACCTTTTGATTGTGGGGGCCGTAGGGCCTTTCCAAAATCCAGGGGTGACTGGCCTACAGACAAAGTTAGTCTCAGTGAACCAAAGAAAGGAGAGGTGATGAAAGTATTGATTCCATCTCAAATGAAAACATTCCATACACTGCTCCTATGTTGAAGGTAAAGATGGGAGATGGGAAATGTGCCACGTACAGTTATATTTGAGTCACACTACTCATAGCGGTTGTAAGATATACTTACCTTTATCTAAACTCCCGCTTACCATGGAAGCACACAAGCACTCGCATCTTGCAACTGTTAGTAGTCATGGTCAGACTTCAAGGGCAGAAGAACGTGCTTCTGAAAGAAGTCAGGCAGCAGCTGCGAGGGAAATAGATGGTCAACATCTTGGGTCGGTATTCTTCATCTGAACTGATGAAGGGTGTCGAGTCAAATGTCAGCGATCCATTTATCTTAGGTGCTGGCCAACCTGCTGAGTTGTTCCAAAAGCTCTTTTCCTGCTCCAAATTCTAGCAACTGCAGATTCTTACAACAGTTATCAGTAGCGAGACTCAAATATAACATCTAATCTCCAAGCCCCAGGACAACAAGGTGGCACTGCGGTAGAGTTGCTGCCTTACCGCACCACTGATCCGGGTTCAATCCCAACTACGGGTGCTGTCTGTACAGAGTTTATACGGTCTCCCAGTGACCTGCGTGCGTTTTCTCTGGGATCTCCGGTTTCCTCCCACATGCCCAGTTAACTCCTACAGGATAATTGGCTGAGTAAAATTGTAGATTCACCCCAGCATGTGTAAGATAGTGTTAGTGTGCTGGTCGGCACGGTCTCAGTGGGCTGAAGGGCCTGTTTCAATGCTTTATCTCTAAAGTAAACTAAGGATTCCTTCTTTCAAGATCTCAACCCAAAACATCACCTACTCCTTTTCTCCAGATCCGCTGAGTTACTCTAGCATATGGTGTCTATCCCAGATCTTCAAATTGTCCCAGATTTCAGCAAGGAATTAAATCACGCTTCGACGACCATGTTCCTCCTCTTATTCCCCTCCAAAGACTTGGTTCCACATCAATAGGCCAGTCTTGGTCCAAACCATTTTCTATTCACTTTATCCCGTTGCAGATGAATGACTGGTTGAAACGGCATCATCTTCATTTTCCATTCCACTATTAATACATTCTCTTGGCTATTGCTGCTAAATCAATCAGGTGTGGAAAAGCGTGTAATTGTTTGCTCCTGACAGTTCGTACAACAACTTAATTTCCACGTGGATCTCGGGACCACATACGGTACTTCCTTATCTTAACTCAAGAGTCCTGATAACTAAATGTGTAGGAAGGTACTGCAGATTTCGGTCTGAAGGGTCTCAACCTGAATCATCACCTATTCCTTTTATCCAGAGATGCTGCCTGGCTCATTGAGTTAGTCTAACATTTTGTGTCTATCTCTAGTTAAGTAGTACATTAATACGAGGTAGCTCTTCTGCCTGCCATTGAGGTTCAGGATGCCATTACAAAGCAAATCGGCTTCTCCAAATCATTACTGCTGCTTTGCAAGTATGAGAACGTTAAAGTCAAGTTTTGTCCCTTCTCTCACAATTACAGGATGGTTGGTAGATTTTATTTTGCAGCTCTTGGTGTCTCAAAGCAATTCCCGATTTAGAATCCTGCAATCAATCAATGCTTTGGATTCACTCCTCCGATCAAGTCTACAGCGATACCTTTTCTTATATTTTCTCAACGTTATCAGAACCTCAGGACAAGTGTCAGGGGTTTATGGGGAGAAGGCAGGAGAATGGGGTTGAGAGGAAAAGAAAGATCAGCCATGATTGAATGTCGGAGTAGACTAATGGGCCGAAAGGTCTAATTCTGCTCCTATTGTAATGTCTGTTGTGATTAGCACAATGAATGCGCGTCCGACATCTTGTAAGAAGGATTTAATCTGCACAACCAGGAATGGCCTAATTCTGCTCCTATCGCTTATGAAACTTGCAGTCCATTAAGCCTTTCTTGCTTGTGGCAACTTTTGAATGTGGGCTCAAACTGAGGTGTGGTTTTAACCTCTGACTACCAGAGGAAAGGTAGATTTAAAATAGTTTATGATGGTGAATCCAGGGGTGCTCTTAGCATTTATGGCCACTCATTAGCAAAGATGAGTTTCAACAGTTGAGGAAGAATCATTTAACATGGTCCAACAAATCAAGTAATGCTTAGTTAAACCAATTCTCTTCAAAAGCACCCGGGCCATGAGATGTAGACCCTAAAGTCGAGGGCAACTCTCTGATAACCATATGGATTAAGGCATGAATAGGTACAGAGAATGCTGACAAACAGTGGCTTAAAGATCTTTAGGAATTTGAAAGAGATAAGATTTGAGAGAAAAATGTTTTTATCAAGACAGACACAAAATGCTGTAGTAACTCACCAGGACAGGCAACATTTCTGGAGAGAAGGAATGGGTGACGTTTCAGGTCGAGACCCATCTTCAGCAGTCTGAAGGGTCTCGACCCAAAACGTCACACATTCGTTCTCTCCAGAGATGCTGCCTGTCCGCCTGAGCTACGCCAGTAGTTTGTGCCTCTCTTCGGTGTAAACCTGCAGTTTCGTTCTTACACGCGTTTTTATCAAGGGTGAACAAACCAGGCGTTTTTATCAAGGGTGAACAAACCAGGCGTTTTTATCAAGGGTGGACAAACCAGCGAGTTGGGTATCAGTGAAAGGTATGAAGGAGATTAAGCAAAGGCAAGATGGAGGTTTTGTCTGCTTAAGCACCACTTGACTTGGCCACAACAAACATTCCTGGCATTACTGAAACAACCAATAGAACAATGAAACAGGATAGGAGACCAAAGCTACAGAGATTAGCATCCACTTTATTTAGGTTATAGACAAGAACATGCATTGTTAAAGGCAAGATCTTCACAATGAAGGAAAAATGAAATCCTTGAAGAAATTGAGAACTAGACATTTTGTGGAATGTTCAAACAATTTCCATTTCTGTGGTATTTTCCTTGTTCCTATATATTTGCTTGTACAAAAATGTATCGAATAAAAGTGCCTTTTAAAGCAAACCCTGCTGCCTTACAGCAAATACAACAGCCAATGTAAAAATAATGCAAATGACTAGATAATCTGTTCATATTATTAGATGCTGCAATGATAACCAATATATTAGGACAATTTTAACTTTAAACACTCCTTTAAATAACAACATTAAATAAAATAACAATAACTGAATGGTTAGAGGGATAGATGGGCTAGAGGGTCTGAGCGATAGGGTGTGGTTGGATAGACAGGGACCCCATTCCTTGGAAAGCAGGAGAATGAGGGGTGATTTTATAGAGGTGTATATAAAATCACGAGAGGAATCGATCGGGTAGATGTGTAGAGTCTCTTGCCCAGAGTAGGTGAACCACTTGGACAACAAAAACTCATATGTCAGGCTGTTATTCATAGATTACGGCTCGGCATTCAACACAATCATCCCCTCCAAACTGGTTACCAAACTCGCAGAACTGGGTCTCTGCGCATCCCTCTGCAACTGGATCCTCGACTTCCTCATCCACAGACCACAGTCTGTTCGTATTGGTGGAAATGTGTCAGCCTCGATAACAATCAGCACAGGAGCACCTCAAGGCTGCGTGCTCAGCCCCCTGCTGTACTCACTCTATACCCATGACTGCGTAGCCAACCACAGTGCGAACTCCATCATCAAGTTCGCTGACGACACCACTGTTGTGGGACGTATCACTGATGGGGATGAGTCAGAGTACAGAAGAGAGATCGAGCAACTGTCCATATGGTGCCAGCGCAATAACCTGGCCCTCAACACCAGCAAAACCAAGGAACTGATTGTGGACTTTGGAAGGAGTAGGAGGGGGACCCACAGCCCCATTTATATCAACGGGTCGATGGTTGAAAGGGTCAAGAACTTCAAATTCCTGGGCGTGCACATCTCTGAAGATCTTTCCTGGTCCGAGAACACTAACGCAATTATCAAAAAAGCTCATCAGCGCCTCTACTTCCTGAGAAGATTACGGAGAGTCGGTCTGTCAACGAAGACTCTCTCTAACTTCTACAGGTGCACAGTCGAGAGCATGCTGACCGGTTGCATCGTGGCTTGGTTCGGCAACTTGAGCGCCCTGGAGAGGAAAAGACTACAAAAAGTAGTAAACACTGCCCAGTCCATCATCGGCTCTGACCTTCCTTCCATCGAGGGGATTTGTTGCAGTCGCTGCCTCAAAAAGGCTGGCAGTATCATCAAAGACCCACACCAACCTGGCCACACACTCATCTCCCTGCTACCTTCAGGTAGAAGGTACAGGAGCCTGAAGACTGCAACAACCAGGTTCAGGAATAGCTACTTCCCCACAGCCATCAGGCTATTAAACCTGGCTCGGACAAAACTCTCTGATTATTAATAACCACTTTCTGCACTTTTGCTATTTGCACTGTATCAGTTTATTTATTCATGTGTGTATATATTTATATCATGGTATATGGACACATTTATCTGTTTTGTAGTAAATGCCTACTATTTTCTGTGTGCTGAAGCAAAGCAATAATTTCATTGTCCTATACAGGGACACATGACAATAAACTCACTTGAACTTGAGAACTAGAGGACACAGGTTTAAGGTGAAGGGGAAAAGATTTATTAGGAATCTGAGGGGTAACTTTTTCCACACAAAGAGTGGTGGGTGTATGGAGCAAGCTGTCAGAGGAGGTAGTTGAGGCAGGGGCTATCCCAACATTTAAGAAGCAGTTAAGACAGGTACATGGATAGGACAGTTTTGGAGGGATAGGGACAAAATGCTGGCAGGTGGGACTAGTGTAGAGGGGGATGAGACTAGAGGGGGCATGTTGGCCGATAATAATAATAATAATAAATTTTATTTATGGGCACCTTCCAAGAGTCTCAAGGACACCGTACAAAAATTTAGCAGGTAGAGGAAAAACATGTAAGGGGAATGAAATAAATAGTAGAGACATGACTAGTACACAAAGTAAAGACAGAATTCAATTCAAAACACAATATGAGGCAATTAATGCACGGATGAAAAGGGAGGGGGACATAGGGCTAAGGATAGGCAGAGGTGAAGAGATGGGTCTTGAGGCGGGACTGGAAGATGGTGAGGGACACGGAATTGCGGATCAGTTGGGGGAGGGAGTTCCAGAGCCTGGGAGCTGCCCTGGAGAAGGCTCTGTGCCCAAAACTGCGGAGGTTGGAGAGGAGACCGGGCTGATGTGGATCTGAGGGACCGTGAGGGTTGGTAGGGGGAGAGGAGGTCAGTGAGATATGGGGGGGCCAGATGGTGGAGGGCTTTGTAGGTGAGGACCAGGATTTTGTAGTTGATCCGGTGGGAGATGTGAAGCCATGAAGTTGTTTGAGAACTGGAGTGATGTGATGCCAGGATTTGGTGTGGGTGATGAGTCGGGCGCTGCGTTCTGGACCAGTTGGAGTCGGTTGATGTAGGTGGAGCTGATGCCAAGGAGATGTGAGCTGCAGTAGTCCAGTCGGGAGGAGATGAAGGCATGGATGAGTCTTTCAGCAGCGGGAGGTGTGAGAGAGGGTCTGAGTTTGGCGATGTTGCGGAGATGAAAGAAGGAGGTCTTAATGACATGGCGGATGTGAGGCTCAAGGGAGAGTGTGGAATCAAAGATCACGCCAAGGTTGCGGGCCTGGGGAGATGGGCAGGCAGTGATGCCGTCGATGGTGAGAGTGGAGTTATTGATTTTGCTGAGTGTGGCTTTGGAGCCTATGAGGAGGAATTCTGTCTTATCGCTGTTGAGTTTGAGGAAATTATGTTGCATCCAGGTTTTTATAGCTGACAAACAGGAGTTGATATGGGAGAGTGGGCAAGTTGGGCCGAAGGGCCTATTTCCACACTCTATAACATAATGTAGCACTTCACAATAAGTGAGGATACATAATTTTTCTGTAGAGGCAAGGGCCCACAAACTGACGAGTCTTGGAGGTACTATAACACTGAAGAGATAATTGGGCAGTAACGTGGATAGGACAGGTTTAGAGGGTTATGGGCCAATCACGGGCAGGTGGGGCTAGTGTAGGTGGGGCATGTTGGTCAAAGGGAGCACGTTGGACCACTCAGCACGACTTTATGCTTGTCTATGGCCGAGTTGTGACAGAGTCATTCAGAACACTTCCAAATATTGCAATACTGCATTTCAACTATAAACATTCCTGCTTAGAACTATTCACATATCTCAAAGCTGGAGTGCAAGTTTTGGCTGCAAGAACAGTCCAAGTTAATAATTATCATTCTGTAACTTTACACAGTGCAAATAGTGAATACTTCAGCCATGTTACTTTGAAAAGTAGAATTTTAGAAAATGAAGCAGAGAAGATTTGAAGTGTGACGGAATTGATAAGGCAGCCAGCATTGCAGAGCTCAATTCTGGAAGGCTTATGACAATTCAAGCTGATCACCAAGGTAACTAATGCATGCTTAATAAAGATTGTGCACGACACACTGACAATGAAGAGAACCTAGATACAAAATGCTGGAGTAACTCAGCGGCACAGCATCTCTGGAGAGATGGAATGGGCGACGTTTCAGGTCGAGACCCTCCTTCAGACTGAGAGTCAGGGGAGAGGGAGACAGATATGGAAGGGCAAGGTGTGAAAACAAAGATCAAATCAGACAATAGGAAATGTAGAATGTTTAAGAAGGAACTGCAGATGCTGGATCATGAACACGAACACAAAGATCACGAACAGTCTGACCTGGTCACAAAACATCACATCATTAGTTAAGAGAGCACATCAGCATTTGCACTTTCTGCGCCGGATGAGAAGAGCTCACCTCCCCCATCCCATCCTCACCACTTTCTACAGGGGCACCATAGAGAGCATTTTGACCAGCTGCATCTCTCTCTGGTTTGGGGACTGTAAAGCCTCCGGCTGGAAGTCCGTGCAGAGAGTGGTGAGGACGGCTGAAAAAAAAAAATCGGTACTTCTCTTCCCTCAATCGGGGACATTGCGTGCAAACGTTGCTTGTCTAAGGCCAACAGAATTATAAAAGACCCCACACATCTCCACCATGGACTGTTCACTCTGCTGCCCTCGGGCAAAAGGTATCGTAGAACAAGGAGCAGAACAGGCAGGTTTTGCAACAGCTTCTTCCCCCGAGCCATCAGACTCTTGAATTCCATGTAATGCGCCGCCACTATTATCTATTTTATCTTTTTATCCATGTTATCTTTTTATCTATTTTATCCTTCTGTTATGTTATGTTGCACGGTGAGCCAGATGCAACAAAATTTCGTTCAGACTTGCATTTATTGGTGTATTTCTGAATGACAATTAAGTCTTTGATTTTGATTTGGATAATCGAAGGTAGACAAAAATGCTGGAGAAACTCAGCGGGTGAGGCAGCATCTATGGAGCGAAGGAAATAGGTGACGTTTCGGGCCGAGACCCTTCAGCAGAGAAGGTGACAAGGAGGCAGGTGAGGGAAAGGTGACAACGAGAAAATGAAGGCAAGATGGGAATACATTTATCCCAAAATTGCAAAGATTCCTACACTTGAGTGAATTTAATTAGATGAGATCAGCAACATGGTATGAACATCACTCATAGGAAACTTTTACATCAGTGGGTTAATTGAACAAATGAATACATTTTGATAAATATCCGAATTGAAATATGTCGCTGTAGTTTCCTTAACAAAATAGATAAACACAAAATGCTTGAGTAACACAGGGGGGGATAGGCAGCATCAATGGATGGAAGGAATGGGTGACGCTTCGGGACGAGCCCCTTCGTCAGACTGATAGTCAGGACAGAGGGAGACATGGAGATAAAGAAGGGCAAGGTGTGAAAACAAGACATCAAAGGGGACGAGGCTCAAAGAAAATGAATAATAGATCACTGTGTTTAAGAAGGAACTGCAGATGCTGGAAAATCGGAGGTGCACAAAAAAGCTGGAGAAACTCAGCGGGTGCAGCAGCATTTATGGAGTGAAGGAAATAGGCAACGTTTCGGCCCTAAACGTTGCCCATTTCCTTCGCTCCATAGATGCTGCCGCACCCGCTGAGTTGCTCCAGCTTTTTTGTGTACCTTAGAATAGATCACTGCTGGCTAGAATGGTCTGGACCCGAAACAAGACCAAGTCCTTCTATCCAGAGATGCTGCCTGTCCTGCTGAGTTACTCACACATATCTTCGGTGTAAACCAGCATCTGCAGTTCCTTCCTCCACATTCCTTCAGAGCAATTTTTTTACTGACAACAAACACTTTAAACAGATTTAATTGCCATGCTCTTATTACCAAGTTAATACTATTTAAACAAAAAAAATCATTGTTTGTACATTTAGCGTGTAATTTTAGAGGAATTTGCTTTGAATGGTAATGTTCCCAGATAATAAATGAGTGAACCAGCATTCTCTCTTTAAGATACCATCACCCTGTGCTGGCAACTCATCACTTAAACCAGTCTGACTCCCAAATCGGGGTTCGGATTCAAGTTTTCGTGCTCTTTGCCAAATATTCCAAACAGCTGAGATCTGAGCATTTACAATTCCAATTTTGCCCAAGATTGCGTTCTATACTGCTCTACTTCAAAGTTTGCAAGAAACAGCTGTGTTTTGACTGTAATCTCAAGTACATGTCAATTTTAATAGATGGCCAAATGTTAACAGAAGTTTTCTGAACATTGCTTGGCAAATTATTTTGAATTTAGAATGAGAAAAGTACTTAAAGTTTATAAAGACTATTTCAACTAAAAGGTCCAAGTACATTAACTGCCCACTGAGAACTTAAAGGGTTATAATCTGCAAGATCATGAAAGGATAATTTTTTAAGTATTGAGAATATTTAAACAGCAAAGGACCACACATTGACACAGCGGTAGAGTTGCTGCCTTATAGCACCAGAGAACCGCGTTCAATCCTGACTACAGGTGCTGTCTGTACGGAGATCCCCCCATGATCTCTTGGGTTTTCTGGTTCCCTCCCACACTCCAAAAACGCACACATTTGTAAGTTGGTTTGCATCGATAAAAATTGTAAATTGTCTGTTGTTTAGGATAGGACTAGCGTATGGGATAATCACTAGTTGGCGCGGACTCGGTGGGCCGAAGGGCCCGTTTCCACACTGTATCTCTAAACTAAACTAATTTAAGCATTCAGAGCATTTCAACATCAATGGACGGCACAGTGGTGCAGCAGTAGAGTTGGTCCCTTACAGAGTCTGAGACCCCGACCACGGGTGAACATCAGATGATATATGTCCCGCAAGAAAGGGACATCTTCCTGTATACATCTCTTCCTGTATATGTCCAGCAAGAAAGGGACTGTATATGTCCCTTTCTTGCTGGACATATACACGAAGAGATGTATCAACAGAGCCATCTCCATCATCAAAGACCCTACCACCCATCGCATCACATATTCTCCATCCTGCCATCTGGGAAGAGGTACAGGAGCATTAGCTGCAAAACTAGCAGGATGCTCCTCAGCTTCTTCCCGCAGGCTATAAGACTGATAAACGGACTTAGCCCCCTGCCAAAGTATCGCGCACCAACCACCAACCTGGACACACTGCAGCAGCTGTCGATCAGAACGCCTGTTGATGTTTAGTAGAGAGTAGAGTGTTTAATTTAATTTGTTCATGATATATGTATTTTTATTTCTATTTACTTGTTGTTATTTGCACTGCACACTGAATGGACACTGGTTGAGCAACGTTTTTTTGTTTCCTCTGGGTATGTGAGTACTCAGGAAATAACAATAAAGATATACTGATACTGATACTGATGATGACTGACTTTGGTACCTTCCCTCACAGTGGGAATCTTTTGATTCTGTTGTGTGGGGATGTTTTATGTTGAACTCTTATCGTGTGTTGTGTTCTTTATTTTATTGTCTGGCTGTATGGTGATCACTTTTCACTGTGCCAACTGGCACATGTGACAAATAAATGTATCTTGTATCTTGATCATGTCTACAGGGTGCTGTCTGCGAGTACTTTGTATGTTCTCTCCGTGACCTCATGGGTTTTCTCCGGGAGCCCTGGTTTCCTCCCACGCTCCACATCTACAGGTTTGAAGGTTAATTGGCTTTGGTAAAACTGCAAATTGTACCAAGTGCATAGAAACATAGAAACTAGGTGCAGGAGGAGGCCATTCGGCCCTTCAAGCCAGCACCGATAGTGGGATAGTGTTAGTGCACGTGGTGATCACTGGTCGGCATGGAAACGATGGGCTGAAGGGCCCGTTTCCACGTGCATGTCTAAAGAGAGGAGATGGCCAAAGTAGCTTCTTATGTGCCATAAATTCAAGATATAACCAGGACTAGCTAAACGTTTAAATATAAAGCTACAACCCAATGCCAAAGTAGCCATTAGTGCTTCTGAAGAGTTGTGTTGGGTTAGGAAGGAAGTAAGAGGGGATCAAGCAAATAACACAGCAATGGGGCAAGACCTAAAAAAAAGAAACAAATAGGGAACACAAAAATGCTGGAGAAACTCAGCGGGTGCAGCAGCATCTATGGAGCGAAGGAAATAGGCAGCGTTTCGGCCCGAGTTTCTCCAGCATTTTTGTGTACCTTCGATTTTCCAGCATCTGCAGTTCCTTCTTAAACAAATTGGGAACTGTTGACTTCTGTAGGAATACCTTCGCATTAACCTCTGCTTAAACCCAGTTGATTTTTGGTTAAGGATCTTGCTTGTTACATCAATACCAGGCAAAAGCCGATGAGTCATTCTCATTTATATAGGGGTTGACAAGAAAAACTCAAGTGCTCCATGAAAAAAAGCCTGTTTCACAATTGTCACATCACATAGCTCCCAACTGTAATTTGGATTGATTTTAACAACACTGGTTGTCAGAGATCACACATTTAGTCACCAAGAGGCCCTGTTTCACACTGTATCACTCTATGACTATTTGCTTTTCCTTTGAATTAACTGTTTTAAACTGCCATTCCATATTTTAACGCTGAACCATATTAATGCCAAACATAGCTAAAATCAAATGAATGACTGCGGCAGAGTGGCACAAGTAGGTGGGACAGTGGTGCAGCGGTAGAGTTGCTGCCTTACAGCACCAGAGACCCAGGTTCCATCCTAAATACGGGTGCTGCCTGTATGGAGTTTGAACATTCGTCCTGTGACCACGTAGGTTTACTCCAGGTGCTCCGGTTTCCTCACACACTCCAAAGACGCACATGTTCGTAGGTGAATTGGCTTCTGTAACATTGTAAATTGTCCCAAATGCGTGCAGGATAGTGCTAGTGTATGGGTGATCAGTGGTCAGTGTAGACTCAGAGGATCGAAGGGCTTGCTTCCACACGGTATCTCTAAAGTCCAAAAGTCTAAAGACCGTACTCGTGTTTAAGAAGGAACAGCAGGAAAATCGAAGGCAGACAAAAATGCAGGAGAAACTCAGCGGGTGAGGCAGCATCTATGAAGCGAAGAAATAGGCAACGTTTCGGGTCGAGATCCTTCTTCAGCCTCAACTCAGACTCAAGGCTGTACTCATAAATACTTTAAAGGTGTTGCTCGTAAACAGCTTACAACTGGGTCGCTCTCAAGTATACACAGGTAAACAAAATGTTTTTTCACACTGATTTTGGATAACGCTTGAAACGAAGTGGGTGGTGCTTATTCTCATTGAAAAGTTTGCCAGCTGCATGACAATTCTGCATCAACAAATACCAGATGAAGAAGAATTTACTGCATTCACAATTTAAAATAAATCCATAAAAATGCATTTTCTCCTCAACATAAAACGGTTGGAGATATTTTTCTTATTTAGAAAAATAAATTACAATGATAAATGTAAAGAGTAAAATCGAGTCATAAAATCAGAGGGAAATCTCGTTCTGAATTTTGTAAAATAACTATTTACAGATCATGACATTAAAATGCAAAGCCCTGCCTGTGCCTTTGCTCCCTATATGGGCAAAACATCACCAACAGCATCTGAAGAGCTCGACACTAAAGATTAACATTGCACTGCCAATCTCCCATATATAGCCATGCTAAAGAATGATTTTTGTAATCTTCATCTGTTCATGGTTTCCCTGAAAATCTATATTTAGATTAGAACAGATATATTGTTTATGAGATAGACACAAAAAAGCTGGAGTAACGCAGCGGGACAGGCAGCATCTCTGGAGTGAAGGAATGGGTGAAGTTTTGGATGGAGAGGGGTCTCGACCTTACTCCAGCTTTTTGTGACTATCTTTGGGTTAAACCAGCATCTGTAGTTCCTTCCTACACATATTGTTCATTAGGTTACATAGAAACATAGAAAATGGGTGCAGGAGTAGGCTATTCGGCCCTTCGAGCCTGCAGGTTGTGCTATTTAGTCAGGTTAAGGACCCGTCCCACTTTCACGACCTCTGCCGAGTTTGCCCTTGACTGATACTCGCAGCATAGTCGTCACAAGATCGTAGGTAGGTCGTGATGCTAGTCGTAGGTACTCGTGGCATCAAGTAGGTCGGGGCGTTTTTCTAGCATGATGAAAAATGTCCACAAGTAAAAAAAGGCCGTGAATTAGGTCGTGAAAGTGGGCAAGCCCTTTAACCATCTCTCAAAAGTCACAATAAAATCAATATTTTATATTTTTATTCAATCTCAGTCTTCTCGAAAGGCAGAGCCAGACAGATATCCACATGATAGGCTTCACTAATTTTTTTTACATCTGTAATAAAAGGCAATGGTGCCCATGGTTACAAATATCAGTCCCTAGAACACTGAACAGTATAATTATCTTCGAAAACATTTTTAAGAAGATGCACAAGAGGAATAGGAAATGGGTTCTGATCCGATTGTTAATTTTTTTATTGGATTATTTACTCATTGTAAGGGTAATAGAGTAGAAGGGTTCTTTAAAGGAATGGGAGAATTTACTGAGTAATAAATACTAAACACACTTGATCTCAGAGGAATGCTGTTTGTCAAATGACGGCCAATAAACGGCTCCAAATTGGTAGATCTGGATCGAAGTAATCGGTGAAGTTTTGGGTCGAGATCCATCTCCACCTGAAACATCACCCATTCCTTCAATCCAAAGATGCAGCCTGTCCCGCTGAGTAGCTCCAGCATTTTGTGTCAACCCTCGGTGTAAACCAGCATCTGCAATTCCTCCCTACCCAAATTAGTATGTGTGGCTCTGTAGTTGAGGCAAGAAGTTTTCAATTCTTAACTCTGAAGTTTGGGGGTGGGGAACTTTACTGTTTCACTTGTGAGACATTGTCCGAACTTCCCAACCAATAACCCCTCCCCCACCACCACTCCAACAACAATGTTGGTTGTTTACCCCAACACAGTATTGGTGGGGAAGGGGATCTGTGCTGGCGTTTAACATGTAGGAAGGAACTGCAGATGCTGGTTTAAACCAAAGATGTAACGCAACTTAACACAAGTTAAGTGTGCAACTTAATGTCTGAACATCGACTTTGGTGGCACTGAAAGAAGTTGTAGTAATTAAGCCAATTCACAAGAAATGTATTAACACCCCTCCCTCACTCCCTCCCCCCTCAGGTTTATCTTGAATCATCCCAAGTGTGAGCATCAATTCCTACATCAGCCTTCTTTACTACGAAACCAACTCATTCAAGTCAGGTGATCCCAACCTACAAGAAACCAAAGATCCTACGGCGAGCAACTATGCATTTAAATAGATTTATTTATTGAAATCATATTCGATGTCGCTCTTCCAGGGAGATGCTAACTGCATTTCGTTCTCTCTGTACTGTACACTGACAATGACAATTGAATCTGAATCTGAACTCAATCACAAGGTACTAGCACAATTTGCATTGCTCCTGTGCTTTACAATACTTGTGCAATGGACAATACATTTGATGCAACTTTGCAAAAACAGACTGTTATATCATACTGCAAGTCCAAACATAATCCACAGTCACATGGTTAACTGCGAGGGAAAATGAAACAAGGAAAGAAGAAATACAGACTGGTTTGAGTTGACGGACTGGTTCTTGCTCAAGGGCTCAGTGGCTGACCCATTGGTGTCACAGACATCACAAGTACTTAGAGGACTGCATGCCAAAGAGGTCAATCTTAGTTCCCCAATCAGGCATGAACTGTTACATCCACTCCACAGTGAAGACCAAGTCTGAGGCATTCAAGTCAGGTGATCCCAACTTCTACAAGAAACCAAAGATCCTACAGCGAGCAAGATAGACCACTCGACGAAAAAGATGGGCAGATTCATGGGTAATTTTAGGCCCCATTTCCGTAACAGGCTTCCGTCTCCACACCAAAGATCCCAGAGATAACTAGTGCGGAGACGGAAGACGGTTACGGAAACATCCTCATAAAAATAAAAGTTATTTAGTAAAAATCTTCTTCTCATTTTCAGAATTTTAATTTATGAACACAAACTGTTCCCCTGCAACGTTGATTACACTGCGAGTCGGGTCGGGTTACTGAAATGGACAAAAAAAAAGGCCCACTTTCCGTTGCGTACTATACGTCAGCCCATTGCGTTTCGCAGGAGTGGTCTATCTTGCTGCGCTATAGGATCTTTGCAAGAACCATACAGACACCAAGTGGCTGTGGAAAGAAGAGTGTTGCGAACATAAACATCACCTGGCTCTTTTCTCCAGAGATGTTGCCTGACATGCTGAGTTATTCCAGCATTTGTGTCTATCTAAGGAATTACAGATGCTAGTTTACAAACAGTCCCCAGCTGCATTCTCAGAATCTGCACAGACCAGCTGGCAGGAGATTTTGATCTTAATCACCTACTACTCCATTCTGAAGCTCAGACACTCCCATCATCCTAGTTGCCAAAAAAAAAGGTAACATGTCATAGCAATTACTTCTGGTTTCTCTGACATCCACCATCATGAGTAGAGGGCCAAGGAGATAGCTAGTCATGACATATATCAACGCCAACCTTCCAGACAGCTTTGATCAACTTCAATTTAGCTATCGCCACAAGTGATCATAACAAGTCAAAATTACCATTAATATCTAAGACCAAGTCTTACAAAATAATGGGGGGGGGGGGGAAGATAAATAGAATAGAATGGAAATAAAATTGAAGAATTATCAAAACAATTAGCAGGTTGGGTTGCTAATTGTACAGCGAGGAATTGTTAATGTTTCGGGTTGCTAACCAGAAGAAAATCCAAACATTCTGATAAGTAAAACACGTTTCATTCCAAACAAAGAAACATACATAAATAGGTTCAGGAGTAGGCCATTCAGCCTTTCGAGCCAGCACTGCCATTCAATATGATCATGGCTGATCACCTAAAATCAGTACCCCTTTCCTGCTTTTTCCCATATCCCATGATCCCTTTAGCCCGAAGTGTTAAATCTAACTCTCTTGAAAACATCCAGTGAATTGGCCTCCACTGCCTTCTGTGGCAGAGAATTCCACAGATTCACAACCCTTGAGTTAAAAAAAAAAAATCCTCATCTCAGTCCTAAATGGCCTACTGCTTATTCTTAAACTGTGACCCTGGTTCTGGACTCTCCCAACATCAGCACATTTTCCTACATCTAGCCAGTCCAATCCCTTTAGTGAAGACAGAGCCAAAGCACTCATTTAACTGTTCTGCCATTTCCTTCTTTTGACATTAAAAATTCACCTGTCTCTGATTGTAAGGGATCTACATTTGTCGTCACTAATCTTTTCCCTCTTACATATCTAAAAAAACTTTGTCATTTTTTATATTCCCCACCTGCTTTCTTTCATGCTCTTCCCCCCCCCCCCCCTTAATTAACCCCTTTGTCCTCTTCTGTTGAATTATACATTTCTTCCAGTCCTCTAGTTTGCCGCTTCCTCTGGCCAATTTATATACCTCTTCCTTGGATTTAACATTATCCTTGATTTCCCATGTTTGAGCCACCTTCCCCGTTTTATTTTTTCACCAGACAGGGATGAACAATTTTTGGGGTTCATCCATTTGGTCTTTAAATCTTTGCCATTGCATCGCCACCGTCAACCCTTTAAGTATAATTTACCAGTCTATCCTAGCCAATTCCCGTCTCATACCTTCAAAGTCTCCTTTTTGTTTTAAAGTTCTGGACCCTAGTCTCTAATGCAGAATTCCACCATATTATGGTCACTGTTGTCCAAGGGGCCTTGCACAACAAGATCGCTAACTGATCCTTCCTCATTACACAATACCAAGTCTAGGATGGCCTGCCGTCTAGTCGAATCTTCTACATATTGCTTTAAAAACCCATCCCATATACATTCCAGGAAATCCTCCTAGTCACCGCTGCTACCAATTTGGTTACCCAATAAATATATTTAGATTAAAGTCACCCATGACAACTGCTGTACCTTTGTTACACGCATCCCTAATTTCCTATTTGATGCTATCCCCAACCTCACTATACAACTCCAGCAAACGTGTTCTGCCTTTGGCCATTTCGCAGTTCTATCCATTCCAATTTTACAGCATCCAAGCTAATGTCTCTCCTTGCTATTGCATTAATCTCCTCTTTAACCAGCAATGCCACCCCAGCTCCTCTTCCTTTCTGTCTATCCTTCCTGAATCTCAAATACGCCTCCCAGCCTCGGCCACCCTGGAGTCATGTCTCCGTAATTCCAACTATATCATATTCCTTAACTACTAACTGCACATTCAATTCATCCACCTTATTACGAATGCTCCTCACATGAAGGCACAAAGCTTTCATGTTTGTTTTTCTTACCTCCCTTCTGCTTCTGTCCTTCTTTTATGACCCTCTGTCCTCGCATTGATTCCATCCGCCTGCACTGTTAGTTTAAACATGACCTTTCCTACATTCTTTCCCGTTAACTTCAGGCATGCGCTTCCACGCTTCTGAAACCTCATGGCCTGGTAATTTCTCACCCTGCAGTTACAAATCAGGTGATTATCTGGTTCTTTGAGTGAAGAAAAGGCAAGGTCTAGGCAAACAGCCCCAGCTCTACCCAGATAGAATACCTGATAAAAATGCACTGTAGGTTAAAGTGAATTGTATACAGAGAAAACAGCAAGACATTAAATGATCGCTCAACAAAAGATCAAATCAAAGCTTCACAGTCCTACCACCTCCCGTACATGAGAGATGAAACAGGAAAGAACATACTTATTGCGTAGCAAAGAATTGCAGATACACAAAAATGTTGGAGAAACTCAGCGGGTGCAGCAGCATCTATGAAGCGAAGGAAATAGGCAACGTTTCAGCCCGAAACGTTGTCCATTTCCTTCGCTCCATAGATGCTGCTGCATCTGCTGAGTTTATCCAGCATTTTTCTGTACCTTCGATTTTCCAGCATCTGCAGTTCCTTCTTAAACAAAGAACTGCAGATGCTGGTTTAAACTGAAGATAAGACACAAAAAGCTGGAATAAGTCAATGGGTCAGGCAGCATCTCTGGGGAAAAGGAATAGGTGACGTTTCAGGTCGAGACCCTTCTTCAGACTGAGACTGAATATTCATTTGTACCTTTTGATCCCCTGAAACATCATCCATCCTTTTTCTCCAGAGATGCTGCCTGACCCGCTGAGTTACTCCAGCATGTTGTGTCTTATCTATCCCAGCAGCAGCCAGCAGATCCATCCCCATCCCCATCCATTCCATCTGTCTCCCAATTTTAGTTTCGTTTAGAGATACAGCGTGGAAACAGGCACTTCGGCCCACCGAGTCCACACCGACCAGCAATCCGTGCACATTAACGCTATGCTACACACACTAGTAACAATTTTACACATACACCAAGCCTGTTAACCTACAGACCTGCATGCCCTTTTGGAGTGTGGGAGGAGACCGAAGATCTCGGAGAAAGCTTACGCACAAACTCCGTACAGACAGCACCCGTAGCTGGGATAGAACCCGGGTTTCCTGCGCTGCAAGCGCTATAAGGCAGCAGCTCTACCACTGCGCCACCATGCCGCACTCATTGCTCACGATGTACAGGCTGACCATAAATCAGGCCTTTGCAAGCTGGGGAGGGCATGCACTCCCTTCTGTCCATTAACCAGTCCTCATTGCGACCAACACAATTCCCCCAATCTCACCTTATGTGGAGCCCTATGGGGAAAATGCCCAAGCACAATATCCACAGAAGGGTCGACCAGAAACGTCACCATTTGTTCCCTGTACAGATGCTGCCCGTCCCAGAGTTATTCCAGCATTTTGTGATCAACCAGCATCTACAGTTCCTTCCTACACACAACATCCACATATTCCCATTATCTATTTTACAAGCTATAGTCACACAAACAGGTTTGTCAAACAATTTCCTTTCGCAAGTCCATGTTGGCTCTGCCCAACCCTGTTGTTTTGCTCCATGCCCTGGCAGCACTTCCTGAAAAAGATTCCAGCAATTGTCCTGCGACTGACATTTGAACTTCCCCACTTTTTTAACTCCCTCCTTTCTTAAGCAGCCGGGCTTGCAAATAAAGAATGTCCATTCAATATACCCGTGAATTTTTTTGTGGATACAGGGAGAAGAACAAGTAGCCGGATATTTTTGCAAGCTCTCAAAAAGCGGGGTTGAATCTTGAGATTCACAGAACATCATCAAAGATCATGTAACAACACGTCTCTGAATTCTGCACACAGTAGCACAAGAGACACAATGGCAAGCGCAGCTTCACTGTAAATGCAGAATGCATTGGTTACAACACCTAGCATATGACCATTTACAGAGGTACTCTTTTAGTCACACATTTTCTCTACCACACCCATCCTGGTTTAATTTTTCAGGTGCAAAGTAAAATTATTCACACTATTATCTTGGGTAAGCAAAGGGGTTTTATTTATTCACTGCCTCAGGTTGTTTTGCTTGTCTGTCAAAAGGGAAATGAGATCAGATCCTACTCGAACAATCAGCCTAGACTGGCATGCACAGGGTAATGTCTAAGAAAGAACTGCAGAATGATGGTTTACACCGGAGACACACAGTGCTGGAGTAACTCAGTGGGTCAAGCAGCATCTGTGGAGAAAGGACATTTCAGGTTGAGACCGTTCTTCAGACTGAGACTGAACATTCATTTGTTTTTTTAACCTTTTCCTCTCCCCTGAATCGCAGTGTGAAGAAGGGCCTCGACATCACGGAGGATCTGTCCTGGTCCCTCAACACCTCCAAGCTGATCAAAAAGGCGCAGCAGCGCCTTTACTTCCTGGGAGGCTCAAGAAAGCCCACCTTTCCCCCCAGATCCTGACCAACTTTTACCGCTGTACCATCGAAAGCATCCTGACCACCTGCTTCACGGTATGTTACAGCAGCTGCACCGTAGCGGACAGGAAGGCACTACAACGGGTGGTGAAAACCGCTCAGTACATCATCGGTGCCCCGCTCCCTGCCATGGATGCCCTCCACCGAAAACGGTGTCCGAGACGGCCGGGAAGATCATCAAAGACCCCTCCCACCCTAACCATGGACTGTTTGCCCTCCTCCCATCAGGGAGGCAGTACAGGAGCCTCAGGTCTCGTACTAGTAGGATGAGGAACAGCTTCTACAACAACACTATCACATTGCTGAACTCGGAGTCCCGCCGATAGATTTCTCCAGTCTCTCCGTCCACATTGTTTGCTTATTCTGTATTTTTATTTTTATATTGCACTATTACTACGGACTGACGCTAAACTGCATTTCATTGTACCCATACTTGTATCTGTGCAATGACAATAAAGTTAAATTGAATTGAATTGACGTGAAACTTCACCTATTCCTTTTCTCCAGAGATGCTGCCTGACCCACTGAGTTACTCCAGCATTTTGTGTCTATGCCCAGGGTAATAGATGAAACACTGTATTTTCATGGAACTATCTTTAAGATTAAAACATTATCTCATGCCCTCTGACATTGTTGTATGAATACTGAGGAAATACTGTATTTTCAGTACACTATCTTAAAGATTAAAACATCTGCACATGCACTCTGATAAAGCTGTACGAAGATTACACGGCAGCACCACACAAGCAGAGATATCTAAATTAGACGACCCCTATTTAACCTCAACTATCTATTAACTAGTGTTTAAGAAGGAACTGCAGATGCTGGAAAATCGAAGGTACACAAAAAAAAAGCTGGAGAAACTCAGCGGGTGCGGCAGCATCTATGAAGAAGCCTGAAGAAGGGTTCGGCCCGAAACGTTACCTTTTTCCTTCGCTCCATAGATGCTGCTGCACCCGCTGAGTTTCTCCAGCTTTTTTTTGTGTACCTAAGCGCAATAGGCTGTTACAGTCTGTTTGTTGGCGAGTTTAATAGCCTGATGGCTGTGGGGGAAGAAGCTGTTCCTGAACCTGGATGTAACAGATTTCAGGCTCCTGTACCTTCTACCCGATGGTAACGGAGAGGTGAGTGAGTGACCAGGATGGTGTGGGTCAGTCCCCATGCTGCATCTCTAGAAACATAGGTGCAGGAGTAGGCCATTTGGCGAGCCAGCAACACCATTCAATATGATCATGGCTTACCTAAAATCAGTATCCCGTTCCTGCTTTCTCCCCTATATCCCTTGATTCCTTTAGCCCCAAGAGCTAAATCTCTCTCTTGTAAACAGCAGGTTAACTAAATTAATCTACCTGCAAAAATGTTCATGTCACTTGAAAAATAATAAGCAGGTAGAATGTAGTAACCGGGGATTGAGATGCTGGTTTACAAAAAAAGATGAAGTGCTGGAGTAACTCAGCGGGTGCGGAAGCATCTCTGGAAACATTGATAGGCGACGTTTCAGGTTGGAATTCTTCTTCAAACTCGGGTAGAAGCAGGAAGAATGCTCCCAGGGCACAGACATATACCCAGAAAAATATTTTGTCTATTTTTAAAATGCAACACTGCCAGTGAAACTAGCCTATCCATGCTTGTTATTCCCATTGTACACACAACCCACCCTCCCAACAGGGTATTTTGGAGTGGGTATATTTACCATCACAACTGAATAAGGGTGTGTGATTTTGCTGCAAGATTCCAGTGCAAGAACCTGCCAATAATCCCTGCCCCTGGACTCCACACTCACAGATCCATCTCCAGATTAGAACAGCGAGTAGCCGCAGCACAGTGGTAGAGTCGTCAAGTCACATTTATTTATATAGCACATTTAAAAAAACAACTCTCGTTGGCCAAAGTGCTTTACATTTGTTATAAGATTAGTAAAAACAAACAAATTACATACATATATACATATAGCTCTTGCTCAGTGGACGTCAGGAAAGGCTTGGGAGTATAGATAAGATTTTAGTCTTGACTTAAAGGAGTCGATGGAGGGGGCAGTTCTGATGGGAAGGGGGATGCTGTTCCACAGTCTAGGAGCTGCAACCGCAAAGGCGCGGCCGCCCCTAAGCTTATGCCTAGACCGCGGGATATTCAGCAGCCCCAAGTCGGCCGATCTGAGGGACCTGGAGGTGGAGTGGTGGGTGAGAAGACTTTTAATGTAGGAGGGCGCAAGCCCATTGAGGGCTTTGTAGACATAGAGGAGGGTCTTGAAATGTATACGGAACCGCACAGGGAGCCAGAGGAGAGAGGTCAGGATCGGGGTGATGTGGTCCCTTTTTCGGGTGCCCGTCAGGAGTCTCGCTGCGGCGTTTTGGACCAGTTGCAGCCGGGACAGGGAAGATTGGCTGATGCCAGTGTAAAGGGAGTTGCAGTAATCTAGGCAGGAGGAGATAAATGTGTGGATGATCTTTTCGAGGTCATCAAAGTGGAGGAATTGTTTTATTTTAGCTATCGTCCGAAGCTGAAAGAAGCTAGCTTTTACCACGGCATTGACTTGTTTGTCAAATTTCAGTGCTGAGCCAAATATCACGCCGAGGTTTTTGACGTGAGGTTTGAGTAGTGGGGTAAGGCTTCCAAAGCTGCCTGCTATCAATTTGATTGAGTTCGAGGGGCCGAGAAGGATGACCTCAGACTTACTCTCATTTAGTTGGAGGATGTTCTGGGCCATCCAGCACTTTATATCCTCGAGGCAGCGGGTAAGGTTAAGCAGATTTGATTGGGTTTTGGGCTTCAGGGGGAGATAGAGTTGTGTATCGTCTGCGTAGCAATGGAAGGAAATGCCGTGCATTTCAATGACTTGGCCTAAGGGGAGCATATACAGGGAGAAGAGAATGGGGGCAAAGATGGAACCTTGTGGAACCCCACAGCAGAGATTAGCTGGGGAGGAGAAAGAGTTGTCTATGTTAGTCGAGAAACTCCTACCTTTGAGGTAAGAGATGAACCATCTCGGGGCAGTGCCATCAATACCAACCCCGTACCGGAGGCGGTCAATTGGAGTTGCTGCCTTACAGCACTAGAGACCCTGGTCTAATCCCAACTACTGGTGCTGTCTGTGCGGACTTTGTACGTTAGTTCGGTGAGTTCTCTCCGGATGCTTCCCACGCTCCAAAGATGAACAAGCTGGTAGGTTTGTTGCCTTCTGTAAAATTGTAAATTGTCTCTAGTGTGTGGGACTCAGTGGGCGGAAGGACCTGTTTCCGCACTGTATCACTAAAGTCTAAAGATCAAGTCAGATCAGGCTAGAACCTCGACAGATGGCAAAGCTGAGATATAATTTTTGCCATCTGTCAAAGGTTGTTTCAGCAGTATTTTTGTGGGGCCTGTCTAGCCTCACCCACATTCTCCTATTTCAACACTCAAGGCCCTTGCTGTGTCCAGCTGGCCAGGATCAGGACAATTTCAACCTACAACTTGTATATGCCCCTGCTAGACTCGCCCTATTTCTCCATTCCCTCTACATTCTTTCCTCTGGCTTCACAATGCGCAACGCTTCAATCATTTTATCTCGCACCTTTTGCTTTACCATCTCTGGCTTTTGTCCAAACATCTGCAAAGCAAACCGCCCCTCCCCCCTCGCCCGTGTTCACTTGTTACCCGCCATGCTTTGCCCTGCACCTCCACTCTTCCAGCTTTATTCCCCCCTCCCCCACAACAGACAGAAGGTTCCCAACCCAAAACATCAGTTAGCCATGTCTTTCGGTGTGGCTGTCTGACCAACCGAGTTCCTCCAGCACTTGGTGTCTTTTTTTTTGTTGCAAACCAGCAACTGCAGTTCCCCGTTTCTGCGTGTTAACCAAATGCACGTGAAACAAACAGGAGGCAGAATAGCAAGTGCAGACGGTACATTCGAATCAAGGGTTCCGACCCAAAACGTCACCCATCCATTTTCTCCAGAGGTGCTGCCTGACCTGCTGAGTTACTCCAGCACTTTGTGTCTATCCTCCATGTTAAAGCCTGATCTAACTAGATGATTTTTTTAGGGGGGGTGGGGGGAAGAAGAGACAAGAGGAGTGAAAAATCAACAGCCATATAATTAGTACAATCTACAATTTGATTGATTTTTATTAGAAAAACATCCGTAAAATCTATTTAGTCCTTAACTGGCAAAACAGAGAACAAAAGCAAATTGTTACATGCTAGAAAACTGAAGGATCCATATCTAAAACATATTGTTCTTTCCACAGATTGCTTGCTGAGATTTGAGCATTTTATTTTCAACATGCTTACACATTTTATGCAGGGGGGAGGGGGTAGCAGAAATGCTTGCTTTTTATCCTAACTTTGGACTCGAGCGCCGTGCACGGGTCAAAGTGCCGGTCTCCTCAAGAGTGTTAAAGAGATTGTTTTCTTCACTGCATAATTATTTTACAGCATCATACTTCCAGCTTTTACTTCCCAAATTACTCCTTAGAAAGGCCTGAATGACCCGATTAAGTTGTTTTTAAAAGAACTGGAACTTCCATACTAAGCAAGGAAGTTTAAATTTGTAATACATCATTTGATTTCATGGAGTCCAAAGCTCCCAAGCAGATAATTTTAAAGTGTGATACTTTATTTGTACTTAAGTTACCCTGCAAAGCAACTTGGCGATGACGTACACCTTACCATTCCAAGTCTGTTCCAAGGATAAATCCCAATTTAGAGAAAGGGATGGACTCCATGTGAAAAACTGAACTGTCTTAAGTTGCCAAGAATTGGGCGGCACAATGGAGCAGCGGGTAGAGTTGCTGCCTTACAGCGGCAGAGACACCGGTTCGATCATGACTACGGGTACTGTCTGTATGTATGGAGTATGCACGTTCTCCCTGTGATCGCATGGGTTTTGTCCGGATTCCTCCCACATTCCAAAGACGCACAGGTTTGTAGGCTAATTAGCATCAGTAAAATTGTATATGGTCCCTAGTGTGTAGGATGGTGTTGGTGTACAGGGGGCAGGCGGGGGCATTCACTGGTCTGCACAGAGCCCATATGTCAAAAGCCTAAAGAAAGAATTATACAGATAGACGCCTACTACATAAGTAAAGACAGTCAAGCATAACTATCTGTGTCAGAAAGAACTGCAGATGCTCGTTTAAATCGAAGGTAGACGCAAAATGCTGAAGTAACTCAGCGGGTGAGGCACCATCTCTTGAGAGAAGGAATGGGCGACGTTTCGGGTCGAGACCCTTCTACAGACTCAAAACTATCAATATAAATCTCACTTTCCTGTATTAATTTCATATTTCACGTAGCAATGCTCATTCTAGTTCCTGCCCAGATGCCTCAAATGTAGAGGTATTAAACCGCAGGTGTTGGAATCTGCAGCAAAAAATTTGAATTTGAATTTGATTCCTTTATTGTCATTCAGACCTTTCGGTCGGAACGAAATTACGTTGCCTGCAGTCATACACAGTAACAATAAATAACAAAATATACAATAAACACAAATTAACATCCACCACAGTGAGTTCACCAAGCACCTCCCCACTGTGATGGAGGCAAAAGTCTTAGTCTCTGTCTCTTCCCTCCTTGTTCTCCCTCTGCGCTGAGGCGATCGATCCAGGCCGGAGATGCCGCCCTCCAGTCCAGCGGACCTCGGTGGTGATGTCGCCGCTGCCGAAAGCCGGAACGCCGTCTCCGCTCCGAGTCGGCCCGCCAAAGCCTCAGCTCCGAGCCCCGCTGCCACTGCCCCGAGTCCCGCTGCCACTGCCCCGAGTCCCGCTGCCCCAGCTCCGAGTCCCGCAGCTCCGAGTCCCGCAACCCCAGCTCTGAGTCCCGCAGCCCCGGGCCGCTGCATCAGCTCCGAGTCTCGGCTCCGGGCCGCTGCCGAAAGCTGGAACGCCGCATCAGCGAGTCGGGCCACCGCTGCCTCGGCCCCGAAGACGGCCAGCCTCGCATTGGTAAGTCCTAGCTGGCTCTGCCTCCAGAGCCTCGAGGTCGGTCGCAGGTTGGAGACCGCCAGCTCCGCCATTAGGCCTCAGCGTAGACTGAGGCATAGAAGGGGGACATGACAAGAAAAAGTCGCATTCCCCCGAAGGGCGAGACAAAAAAACATGTTCCCCCCCCCCCTATAACACAACCTAATAAACTAAAACTTAGCCAAAACAAGACAAAAAAAAACAAAAAAAAAAAACAACAAAAAAGTAAAGACAGACGGACTGCAGGCGAGCCGCAGCTGTTAACAATGCCGCCACTTCCGGAACTGTTGGAGGAACTCAGTGGGAGCACCATCGATTGGTGAAGCCAATTCTGGAGTATGGTGTACAATTTTGGTCGCCAAATTATAGGAAAGATGTCAACAAAATAGAGAGAGTACGGAGGAGATTTACTAGAATGTTGTCTGGGTTTCAGCACCTAAGTTACAGAGAAAGTTTGAACAAGATAGGTCTTTATTCTTTGGAGCGCAGAAAGTTAAGGGGGGGGACTTGATAGCAGTCATTAAAATTATGAGAGAGATAGACAGAGTTGACGTGGATAAGCTTTTTCCATTGAGAGTAGGGAAGATTCAAATAAGAGGACATGATTTGAGAATTAAGGGACAAACGTTTAGGGGTAACTTCTTTACTCAGAGAGTGGTAGCTGTGTGGAATGGGCTTCCAGTGGAAGTAGTGGGGGCAGGTTCGATTTTATCATTTAAAAATAAATTGGATAGGTATATGGACGGGAAAGGAATGGAGGGTCTGAGTGCAGGTAGATGGGACTAGGTGAGAGTAAGTGTTTGGTACGGACTAGAAGGGCCGAGATGGCTTGTTTCCGTGCTGTAATTGTTATATGGTTATATAATTGGGGGGTGAAAGAATTGTCATCATTAGCGACTGAGTCGGCATCAGTAACCCATCAAGGAAATGGGACTTTTACATTCAATGTACGCCTTGTCACCGCAATTACAGAACCACTATCCCATTGATTGAATAGCAGTACACAACACTGGTACATGTACACAGTTGGAGTATAATCTGTTATTTATTAACTGTGTAAAAGAACGGATCTTTATCATCTTGAAGACAAAGGTTTTCATCAACCAGTCCACTCTGCCCTGCACCATCTCCAAGAATAGAGAATCATAATAACTTCATGGAAAATACGGATAACTTTCCCTATTCAAGGAGTCATCTCTCTTCTAAAGAAGACAATGATGAATGACATTCCCCGTGGCCTTCAATGAACTATTGTTCTTCAACCAAATGAAAAGTTTCTTCAGAGCAAGGCAACACAAAGTGGCACTAAGCTTTGTCTTCCAAACAGTGACCTCTGCTTTATAGTCAGTCAGCTGCTTTATAACCGCTGCAAAAAAATATAGACTGTACTAAGAACTTCTGAAACTTTGTCGGCTCCAGAAATGTGTACTGCCTGGGTGAAGTCTGCTGTACTATTTTACCCGATCGTATGCAAAAATAAATACCTTTGTAATATAAAGCAAATGTTCTTGCAACTCAATCTTTGTCAAAATCCCACATGGCAAACAGGGTCTGAAAAGTAAACCATGCAAGAGTACAAAAAGACTCAAAATGCTAGAGTAACTCAGTATTTTGTGTCTATCTTTAGTATAAAGCAGCATCTGTAGTTCCTTTTTATTACATAAAGGCAGTATTTAATTTCAGAGGGAGGGGTAATTACTCCTCAAATTTCCTTTCCATTCAAGTGAGTTGTTCCAGTTCTGGAAGAGGCCAAATAGCACGGTTGAAAGTATGCACTTGACAGAAATGTTCTTGCACAGGGGTGGATGCTGCAAGGACTGTGGCCTCATCTTTCTGCGGTGACCCCATTTTATGTAATATCTGCCTTCAAAATTATGGGTCAGGAAGTGTGGGACGGCCCTGGGACATATTTCTGGAGTAAGAGTGCTACAGCCAATACATTCAAGTTCCAGTTATAGTTTAATGTAGTTTAGAGATACAGTGCTGAAACAAGCCCTTCGGCTCACTGAGTCTGCACCGACCAGCAATCCCTGCACGCTAGTACTATCCTACACACTAGGGACAATTTACCACTTACAGAAGCAAATTAACCTACATATCTGTACGTCTTTGGAGAATGTACAGGCAGCACCTGTAGTCGGGATCTAACCCGGGTCTCTGGTACTGCGAGGCAACATTACTGCTGCGCCACCTCATTCATTATAGCCCTTCAAGGAATTCTCAAGCATGGAGTTATAATTTGGAGAGCTTATACAGGCTGGCACTCATTGTATTTTGCTGCAAGTTAACTGTTCCCATCGTCTATCCTCCTTTGACAAACAACAAATGCCTCTTTTGCAATATTCTTAAAGCTTGTCTTATTAATAATATGAAAATAAAGCATGCTACATGTGGCGTGGAAACGTGACTTGAGGAATCCATTGAGTGCAAGGTCTTCTGATTCATCCAGAAATGGTGTGCTCACGTCTAAATTTTCTAGATAACTGATCAAAATGAAAATCTTTGAATAACTGGTCAAAATCTAGCTCTTAAAATAGACACAAAATGCATATGCCACCTATTCTTTTTCACCAGAGACACTGGGTTTCTCCAGCATTTTGTGTAAACCGGCATCTGCAATTCCTCCCTACACATTTAAGCTCTTATAACGTGGCATACAAAATCCTTACATTTTAAATAGCCCACAACTGATCTTGAAGTACACCTCAATGTACAAACCTTCACATAACCTTGAAGATCACAATTAACAAGGTGCTTATACTCTCAATGAGGCCAGTTCTCAGCATCCCAGAAGCAGAAATGCACGCCTCCAGATTAAATCCTACTATGGATTGAAAATATGAAATGGGATGCCACTTCTACAAAAGAACACAAGTTGATGGAATAACTCAGCAGGTTACTTATAAAACTTACAAAATTCTTAAGGGGTCGGACAGGTTAGATCAGTGGTTTCCAACGTGGGGCGTACGCCCCACAGGGATACAATTTGATTTTTAAGGGGGGCAATTGAGCGCGACTGAGGAAGTCTGGATCCAAATTTTCGATTTTAATTCTTTTGGATTTTCCATCAGGTAAACATATGTTTCAGATGTTATTTTGAGTAAATAATTTTTTTGGGGTAAAAAAGGTCTTTATTGTGTAGTTATTACATAATCACCACAATGTTCTTTTGAAGCTTGTTTAAACCAAGGTATTGGCGTTTTAAGCTTCTTCAGCTGAAACGGAGTTCACTTTTTAAATGATAAGAATTATAATATCACAACATGGGGGGGGGGCATCAGGATTTTAGAGGTGATTAGGTGGGGCATGGCCAAAAAAAGGTTGGGAACCACTGGGCTAGATGCAGGAAGATTGTTCCCGATGTTGGGGAAGTCCAGAACAAGGGGCCAGTTTAAGGATAAGGGGAAAATCTTTTAGGACCGAAATGAGGAAAACATTTTTCACACAGAGAGTAGTGAATCTTTGGAATTCTCTGCCACAGAAGGTAGTTGAGGCCAGTTCATTGGCTATATTTAAGAGGGAGTTAGATGTGGCCCTTGTGGCTAAAGGGATCAGGGGGTATGGAGAGAAGGCAAGTACAGGATACTGAGTTAGATGATCAGCCATGATCATATTGAATGGCAGTACAGGCTCGAAGGGCCGAATGGCCTACTCCTGCACCTATTTTCTATGTTTCTATGTTAAGCAGTACATCTAGAGAATATGGATAGGTGACGTTTCGATCAAAAGGTCGTATGTCCATGTTCTCCAAAGATGCCGCCTAACCTGCTGAGCTATACCAGCAACTTGTGTCCCTTTGTGTATTAACCAGCATCTGCAGTTCAGCAAATTGCATAGCCCAGTAAAATCCCATTAGATGTTAAAGGATAAAAGTATTTTTTTTAAGTCTCAAATACATACATCTGGTTGCACATAATGGACTTAATTCTTACAAAACATTGAACAGATTGCCTCCTGCAAAAATGAGCATAATGCAGCTTAAACCTCATAAGCAGCTGAATAAGAGATGTTTGCGTAAGACCGTTCATATGTGGCATTATGATACATCCATGATTTTCAAAAGAAATAATCCACCACAAATTTTTAAAAGATCATAGAAATGTGAAATGCATATTGTTAAAGGACTCTTCAAAGGGCAGGTTTATTTGATTTGGTTTATTCTTAATTAGGTCTGGGACACAATTCTTTCCAATACCCTCATTTTCTGTACAAAATAGAAATATATTCAAATTGTAAAAACAAACCCCTACGTTAAAGACAATTATGTATTTCACACCAAGATGGATTCTCAGTTTCAGCCACATATTTTCAGTCTCATCACTAAAACCACCAAAGATAGACACAAAATGCTGGAGTAACTCAGCGGGAACCGAGAGAGAAGGAATGGGTGACAATTGTGGTCAAGACTCTTCATACTCAGGGGAGAGGGAGACTAGAGGTATATAAAACCACCAATTGCTCAACTGTAATTCTTTCAGATAACCTGCCTTTCTAGTCAAATCAGCAGCCAGTTCTGATAAAAGGTCATAAACCTGAAATAAATTCCAGTTCACTCCCTCCTCAACCGTAATGCTGACTGTCCTCAAGACATCTCTATTAACTGTCCCAAGTTCCCCAGTCTTCATGTCCTTCTCCATGGTAAAAACTGAAGAGGAATATTCATTGAGGACCTTGCCCAAAGAGATGTGTAGGAAAGAAACCAAAGCGATCATCTCTTTGGGCAATTTAGACAAAAAATCCTGTAGAAAATCAGCAGGACAGGCAGCATCTCTGGAGAGAAGGAATGGGCGCTGTTCGGGTCAAGGAAGAGTCTGTTCCGCTGAGTTACTGTAGCATTTTATTTTTTGTCTCAATTGCCCAAAGAGATGATCGCTTTGGTTTCTTTAGGACCCTGTTATCTCTCTTATGTAGTTGTAAAATTTAGACAAAAAATCCTGTAGATTGGATGGCAGTACAGGCTCGAAGGGCAGAATCCTACTGCATTCTGTCCATTAATCTCATTCTACTTGCATTCTGTCATCTCATTCTACTTGCATCTCCTCCAGAGACGAGCAAGTTAAACATCAACCCAACTTCATTGCTACTTGTGTCTTGATGTCCATCCTATCAGACGCTTGCTTTGTTCGCACCAAAGATCCTATGTGACTGTGGCGGCCCGGTGCTGGCTGAGACGCTCCGGTGACAGCGGCACGACTCGGGGCTGGGACGGCGCTCCCGTGAGAGCGGCCCGGCGCGGGATGGAGACGGTGCTCCGGTAGCTGAGGCGGCGACCTGAATCCGGGGCTTGGCCACGGGCCAGTGGACGACATCGTCGGGAGCTCACAGGTCACAGCCTGGTGCCTGTTTTCCGGAGCTCCCGCGGCAACAGCTGTGTCCGCTGGACTGGAGGGCGGCAGCTTCGACCACCCCGGGCCGCGGAGCTCGAACCGGCCCGTTCGCGGAGCTCGGTGAGCCGCGGGACTGATTTACCATCGCCCGGTGAGGTATCGCCTCAGCGCAGAGGGAGAAGAGGAGGGAAGAGACAGTAACCCTAAGATTTTTGTGTCCATCACAGTTAGGAGGTGCCTGGTGAACTCACTGTGGTGGATGTTAATTTGTGTTGATTGTGTGTTTTGTTGTTTATTATTACTTGTATGGCTGAAGGCAACGACATTTTGTTCAGACCGAAAGGTCTGAATGACAAATAAAGGATCTAAGTCTGTCTAAGTCTATAGCAAGCACGATAGACCACTCCTTCTAAATGCAATGGGCTGACGTGTAGTACGCAACGGAGCGGAACGTGGGCCTTTTTTTCCATACATTTCAGTAACCCGACCCGACTCGCAGTGTAATCAGCGTTGCAGGGGAACAGTTTGTGTTAATAAATTATAATTCTGAAAATGAGGAGAAGATCTTTCCCAAATAACTTTTATTTTTAATAGGATGTTTCCGTAACCGGCTTCCGTCTCCGCACTAGTATCCTATGGGGTCTTTGGTGTGGAGACGGAAGCCGGTTACTGAAATGGGACCAAAAATTACCCATGAATCCGCCCATGACCGTACTACGTCTTTTTCGTCGAGTGATCTATCTTGCTTGCTATAGGATCTTTGGTTCACACCACTCCATCCCCTTCTCTGCAACTTAATATGTCTGACTGCTAACTTTTTCCAGCTCTGATCAAAGGTCAGTGACCTAAAATGCTAACATTGATTCTCCCTGCAAATGGGGTGGAAGATTGCAACCTTCGACGAATGCAATCAACCCGGCGTGCACAATCAAATAAGATAAAATAGAACAAATTGTCCTACAACTTTAGGCTGTGCATGCCATATGCAAGAGGAAGTCCTACAAATTTTGCCAAACCAACAAGATATTTCCAGCAACATGTATTTTTATTTCCATGTTGCAACATCTACAGCTTTTTGCCTTTCTAATCCTACCTCAAATGTTACATTCTAACCACTTTTACCTCCTCACATCTCATGTGAGAACCATGCTTACATTGAACTATTCTCACACACTCTTCAACCTACCTTTCTTGAGAATACCAAAGTTCTGTTGACAATGAGCTTGCGTGCAGAGGGCCATATAACCACACTGTGCTCACCAAGACCGACCAATCCATTGTGCACATTCATCTACTTTGGCTTCCTGTTGAACTCAGTCCATTTTATAATTATCACGGGTTTTAAACTCCTGTCACCACTCTCTACTCTCTTACATCCCCCGCCATTTCCACTTTTCCGCTTGACTGCTCTGAGATACATATCAGTCATAGATGGTCACAGCAAGGGAACAGACCCTTTGGCACATCTGATCCATGCTGGCCACAAACCATTTATACTCCTTCTATCCCTTCCCCACCCCAGTCGCACTGCTAGTTTCACTATTCTTATTCCTTTATCACCTCTTCCACAGCCAACAATGGCTCCACCTTTCCTTGGAGATTGGTGCTGGCTTTGATTTGTTCTGTACCATTTCATACCTCTAGATTCCCTCTCCAAACCCTTAGTCTGAAGAAGGGTCTCAATCCAAAACATCACCTATTTCTTTTCTCCAAAGAAGCTGCCTGATCCACCAAGTTACTCCAGCATTTTGTGTCTATCTTCAGTGTAAACCAGCATCAGCAGTTCCTTCCTAACCATTTATACTTATTCTATATTAATCCCCATTTATTCTCATCAAATCCCCCAATTCTCACACCTACATCTCACACCACACATCTTTGGGCAGAGGGAGGAAACTAGAGCACATGGAGGAAACCCATGTGGTCACAGGGACTACATGCAAACTCCACTTCGACAACACAGGTCAAATTGAACCCAAATCTCTGGCTCTGCAAGGCACCGGCTTCACTAACTGCCCTGCACTGTCCTCCAACTTGGGGTCTGTTCATCAGAGCTCTCAACTAGCTATTGCTTTAGCACTGGCAGCTCTCCTTTCAGATGCCCGAGACTCAAGCTAAAGAGTCTTTGTTGCCTCTCTTTAAAGGCTACTTCAAACAAATCATTAGGCTCATTGGTAAATGTAGAGTCCATTTTTTTAAAAGCGTACTGAAGAACCACCATATGACAAATTGCTAGGTTGAAGACATAATAGAATAATATGTACATTGATAACTTGAAACCCCATGTGCAAATTTGTTTTATCTATTATTATGGGCAGCAGGGTGGCACAGCGGCAGAGTTGCTGCCTTACAGAGCCTGTGTCTGTACGGAGTTTGTAAATTCTCTCCATGACGTTTCTCCGAGATCTCTGGTTTCCTCCCAAGCTCCAAAGACATACAGGCTTATAGGTTAATTGGCTTGGTATAGATGTGAAATGTCCCGAGTGTGTGCAGGATAGTGTTAATGTGCATGGATTGCTAGTTGGTGTGGACTCAGTTTCTGCGCTGTATCACTAAGCTATTGTATTTAAATCATTCAGCAAAATTTAATGCAGGCAACATAAGCAATAATGCATTGCATTCTACTACATGTGAAATGAATTAATACAAACACCTTAAATTTTAGACTGGGAATACACAAACCAGTTATCATCTTCTCCAGTTGGCGTATTGCCTCCCTGGTACAAGTGCTCAAAATGTCTCAGAGTGGCTGCATGACATTCTAAAAGGGGAGGGGGAGCAAACAGAAGTCATTGTGTATGTGGCCACGAATGACTAAGGTAGGAAAATGAATGAGTCCCTGCTAAATAGCTATAGGAAATGGCAAAAGGTTCAAAAGCTCGACTTCCAGGGCAGCGATTTCCAGATTACTCAATGCCTCGTACTAGTGGGGGAAGGGACAGGAAGATAGAATGGAATAATGCATTGCTGAGGACTTGGTAACGGGCAGGGATTCAGATTTTTAGATCGACGCGATCCAAAGAGATTTTACAACTACATAAAGTGAAAGAGGGTAAAGAGAGATAACAGGGTCCTAAAGAAACCAAAGCGATCATCTCTTTGGGCAATTGAGACAAAAAATAAAATGCTACAGTAACTCAGCGGAACAGACACTTCCTTGACCCGAACAGCGCCCATTCCTTCTCTCCAGAGATGCTGCCTGTCCTGCTGATTTTCTACAGGATTTTTTGTCTAAATTGCCCAAAGAGATGATCGCTTTGGTTTCTTTCCTACACATCTCTTTGGGCAAGGTCCTCAATGAATATTCCTCTTCAGTTTTTACCATGGAGAAGGACATGAAGACTGGGGAACTTGGGACAGTTAATAGAGATGTCTTGAGGACAGTCAGCATTACGGTTGAGGAGGTGCTGAATGTCCCAAGGCATATGAAGGCAGGTAAATCCCCCATGCATGATCAGATTTATCAAAGAACATCGTGAGAAGCAAGAGATGAAATTGTAGGCACCTGGGCTGAGATATATGAATCATAACTCATGGGCGAGGTGCCGGAAGACTGGATTGTGACTAATGTTGTTGCTCTAGTTGAGAAGGACTGCAAGGAAAAGCCAGGGAACTATAAACCAGTGAGCCAAACATCTGTGATTGAGGAAGAGATCCATACATTTGGAAGGACAGGGACTGATTAGGGATTCAGCATTGTTTTGTATGTGGGTAATAATGTCTTACGAATCGGATTTCGTTTTTTGAAGTAATCAAAAAGGCCTACATGGACTATGTAGCAAGCCATTTGATAAAATCTGGAAGGTTAGATCGCAAGGAATAGCTAGCTGACGAGAGAATTGGTTTCATGGAAGGAAACCGAGGATGATGGTGAAAGGTTGTTTTCCAGAAGGCATGTGACTAGTGGTGTGCCTCGGGGATCAGTGCTGGTCCCACACTAAAGTTGGTGGTTTCATAGAGAGCACAAATCATTACCAAAAATAGCAACAGGATCTTGATCAGTTGGGCAAGTTGGCTGAGGAATGATTAATGCAGTTTAATGCAGATAAATGCGAGGTGTTGCATTTTGGAAAGTCAAACCAGGGCAGGACCTACATAAACAGTGAACGGCAGGGCCCTGTGGAGTGTTGTACAGAGGAATCTCAGTGTGCAAGTACATAGTTCTCAGAGTAGAAAGAGTAGTAAAGGCAGCTTTCAGTACCTTGATCTCCATCAGTCAGGGTAGTCAGTACAGATGTTGGGATGTTACGTTCCAATTGTACAAAACATTGGTGACACCACATTTGGACATTTGTGTTTAGTTTTGGTCATGCTGATATAGGAAGGATGCTGTTAAGCTGGAAAATGTGCAGAGAGGATTTACAAGGTTGTTGCAGGAACTTCAGGGTCCGGGCTATAGGGAGAGGCTGGGCAGGCTAGAACAAAGATCCTATAGCGAGCAAGATAGTCCAATCAACGAAAAAGACGTAGTACGGTCATGGGCAGATTCATTGGTAATTTAAGGCCCCATTTCCGTAACCGGCTTCCGTCTCCGCACCAAAGATCCCATAGGATAATAGTGCGGAGACGGAAGCCGGTTACGGAAACATCCTCGTAAAAATAAAAGTTATTTGGTGAAAACCTTCTCCTCATTTTCAGAATTTTAATTTATTAACACAAACTGATCCTCCACAACGTTGATTACACTGCAGGTCGGGTCACGGAAATGGATGGGAAAAAAGGCCCACGTTCCATTCTGTACTACACGTCAGCCCTTTGCATTTAGCAGGAGTGGTCTGCCTTGCTCCGCTATAGGATCTTTGGGCTAGAACTTTATTCCTTGGGGTGCAGGAGGTTGAGAGTTGATCTTATAGAGGTGTATTAGATCACAAGGGGAATAGGGGAACTTTTTACCCAAAGTAGGGGATTCAAGAACCAGGAGGGGGCGGGAGATTGCAACATCCATGTGGTCCCCCCCTGTTTCAACAAATGTAATCAACCTGGCGTGCACAAAATGATCAAACAGAAGAAGTTGTCTTACAACTTTATGCTGTGCATGCCAGACGTAAGAAGAAGAAGAAGCAGAGAACATAGATTTGTGAGGGGAAGGATTTAAAAGGGGCAACATTTTCCGCACAGAGTAGTAGGTATATAGAACAAGTTGCCAGAGGAGGTAGTCGAGGAAGGTATTATAGTGGCATTGAAAAGACATTTGGGTAATGGATTAAAGGGATATGCGCAAAACACGGGCTGGTGGGACTAGTGTAGATAAGGCATCTGGGTCGGCATGAGCAAGTTGGGCCGTAAAGTCTGTTTCCGTGCTGTACGACTATGAACGAGCAGGCTAGAGATATAGTCTCTAGATGTACAGATAATTTGCAATTCAATGTCACTAAAATTGAATTCTCAATTTCTGGTAACCCAGTGTTCATTTTTCCCTCCCCTTCTGGTCCATCCAGGTCCTCTCACACACAAGATAGACAAAATACTGGAGTAACTCAGCATGACAGGCAACATCTCTGGAGAAAATAAATGAGTGACGTTTTAGGTCAATACCCTTCTTCCGACCTGAAATATCACCCATTCCTTCTATCCAAAGATGCTGCCTGGCCCGCTGAGTTATTCCAGCATTTTGTGTCTATCCTCGGTATAAACCCGCATCTGCAGTCCCTTCCTACGCATCCTTCCATTCACCGCCAGCCCCATTGCCCAGTTTCTTTCTCCTTCCTGACCTGGTCACTGTGGCCTGTCACTCACATTCTTAACTCATCCTTCCTTCATCTGGTGCCACTTGCCTCATCTGTTTTGACCTTTTGTTGTTCCATCTTCTTCTTGCATATGGCGTGCACAGCCTAAAGTTGTAGGACAACTTGCTCTCTTTGATCTTATTTGATTGTGCACGTCAGGTTGATTGCATTCGTTGAAACAGGGCGGACCACGTGAAGGTTGCATCTGATCATCTTTAGTACTTTACCTTAGTGATAGTGAAAAAACAGGCCCACCGTCCAGCAATCACCCCGTACAGTAACACTATCCTACACACTAGGGTCAATTTAGTTTTTTTTTTAAAACAGGTCAATTAACCTACAAACCTGTACATCTTCTGTCACCTTCTCCACTATTCACTCTCCCATCTAGCTCCATCTTCCCATCAACTCCTTAACGTGCAAGCCCTACTTCACTGGCCATCTCTTTTCATTATTTTCTATATCTCTAGTATGTTATAAATGATACAATTTATTTGCACCTCAGACATTAATTTTCTTGGTCTTCAGCATCATATTTATGTGTGAAAGCGTTTTAAATAGATTGAGGAAGCGGATAAAAATAAATACAGGCGACAAGTTTCTATGTTTGAGTATTACATAACGAATGTTAGAAAGAGGAGCGAAAAATAATCTGCTGGAGGAACTCGGTGGCTCGTGGAGGCAAGGGGATGGTCTGTTTAGTTTAAAGATACAACGTGGAAACAGGCCCTTCGGCCCACCGGGTACGTGTCGAGCAGCATTCCCTGCATATTAACACCATCCTACACTCACTAGGGACATTTTTTACCTTTAGCAAGCCAATTAACCTATAAACCTGTACGTCTTAGGAGTGTGAGAGGAAACTGAAGATCTCGCCGAAAACCCACACAGGTCACGGGGAGAATGTACAAACTCCGTACAGACAAGCACCCGTAGTCGGGATCAACCCTGGGTCTCAGGTGCTGCAAGGCAGCAACTCTATCACTGCGCCACCCTATTTACACTTTACATAAGTATCTCCCCTGACCAAGGCAATCAAAATAAGGTATTTTCACAGCACAAACTTCCCAAATGCTTTGATACAATTTGATGCTTCATCACCTTAAGAAATATTATGGAAGCTAAAAGATTACACCAGATAATCACAAAAAGAGGCTTAAACTGCCCAAGGCATTTAACAACGGTGGAGCAATAAGGCCAGATTTGAAAGGATGGCAAATATTTTAAACGATTAGAAGACATAAATTAGAAATAATGAGATTAGGTCAGGAAGAAATTTGAACTAGAGGTCCAATTTTGGAAATCTAGTCACTGCAGTGAGATAAAGAGCGATTGGTGCAGAGAACTTGTACAAAGAACTTATACACTGAGTTTTGAATGAGGTCAAGTTAAGAGAGATGAAAAGGAGGGAACCCAGCTGGTAGGACATCATGTTTAAGAAGGAAATGCAGATGCTGGAAAATCAAAGGTAGACAAAAATGCTGGAGAAACTCAGCAGGTGAGGCAGCATCTATGGAGCGAAGGAAATAGGCAACGTTTCGGGTCGAACCCTTCTTCAGAACATCACGATGGGGTTTGGAGATCAGGATACCATTTATTTTTACGAGTAGAGGATCAGACGTAGATTCAGTGAAAGAAAGTAAGTTTGAGCAAAACACAAAGTGCTGGGAAAATTCAACGGGTCGGGCAACATCTGTGGAGGGAATGGGCAGGCGACGATTTGGGTCAGGACCCTTCTTCAGCTCCTTCCATAGACGATGCCAGACCCCTCGCGTTCCTCTACCAGTTTGTATTTTGCTCAGAAATTTAGCATTTGCCATCACTTGTGTCTCCAAGGAAACAACTACTGGTTGATTGTGTCAAGAGGCAGGGCATGGATGAAAAATGGGAAGTAACAAGAGAGAAATCATTAAGGGATGGAAAAATTAATACAGTTGTTGTGTAGGAGTTTAAACTGATATGTAACTGAAAATGTGTAGGAAGGAACTGCAGATGCGGGTTTACATTGAAGATAGACACAAAATGCTGGAGTAACTCAAAGCGTCTGGCAGCATCTCTGGAGAAAAGGAATAGGCAACTTTTCAAGTCGAGATCCTTCCGTCAGTTTAGTTTATTGACACGTGTACCAAGGTACAGTGAAAAGCTTTTGTTGCGTGTGGTGCTGGCTCGAAGGGCCAAATGGCCTCCTCCTGCAACTATTTTCTATGTTTCTAACCAGTCAGCGGAAAGACAATGTTTACAATCGAGTAATTCACAATGTACAGATACACAATAAAAGGAATAACATTTAGTGCAAGATAAAGCCAATAAAGTCCACAGGTCATTCAATGAGGTAAATGTTGGTTCTGGAGTGCTCTCTGATTTTGTGTCTATCTTCGAATAAAGAGAAAACCTAGCAAAAAGCCAGTTTGGCCAACAATGTCAAGAGTGAAATACGAAGATTGATGAGGGATAAACCAGTTTGGCGACTGCTGCAAAGGGTGCAATTTGCGACTTAAACAACGGCTATTTCTGTGTCACGGCACAGCTGGTGGAATGGAAGTCGTTCGAAGGAGCTGCAGATAATGTGGGCCTTGAATCAGGAATTGACAACATCTACGAAGGCTTGAGAGCAGCAAGACGGAAGGAGGATGGCACTGACGACAAATTTGAAAGAAGGCTGCATGACTTCTGGGCTCATTAACTAACACAGAAGGCAGATTCTCTGGAGAGAAGGAATGGGTAACATTTCAGATTAAGACCCTTCTTCGACCCGAAACTTCACCCATTCCTTCTCTCCAGACATGCTGCCTGCCCCGCTGAATTACTCCAGCTTTTTGTGTCTATCTACGTTTTAAACCAGCATCTTTAGTTCCTTCCTGCACAGAGGTAAGTTAGATGGCCTGCCAATACGTGGAGAAAATATTCAGTTGAATTAACAGGGCCGTCATTGGCTATACAGGATACCAGAGGAAAAATGGCCCAAAATACCAGCAAAATACTAGGCAAAACCTTAGGAATACTAATCACTAATAAGTACCATAAGCTAATATTATCTTTTTTTAAATGACGGACTAAGAAATTGCACTAAATTAAAATGTCTCTGCATAGTTAAGGAATGGCATTTTTTAAATATGGAGATATAACATTTTGCGTATTAATTAGTTATGTGTACTTCATTTAGAAAATTAAAAGAATTACACGTTTCCAAGTAATACAATGTCTCCTTTAAATAAAAATCTACCTTACAAGGCAATTAAGCACAACCACCCTTAGCTCTGACAACATTTGATGCTGCAACACCGGAAGCAGTATTATGCCAAGTAAACAATCTCACCAGGTAATCAGAGGTTTACACAACTCATAACCTTATTAGAACAGATTTTACACAACAACCATCAAGCTCTCAAACATTACACAACAGTAACCTCAATTAACAGTCATCTGGAAAGGTTTATGGATAGGAAAGGTTTGAAGGGATATGGCCAACACATGCAGGTGGGAGTAACGCAGGTGTCAGAGGCAAATTGGGCTGAAGGGTCTGTTTCAACACTGTGTGACTGTAATTATGAACTATGGGTCTTCCCTGGTTGCACTAAGGGCTTCTGGTTTTGGTCTTGCATTGGTAGTGGGGTTATTAAATTCCTACATTTTTTGTCACACTGGAGGCCTGGTCCCCCAACGTAATCCCTTCCCCAACGCAATATTCAACCACAAACCAATAACAATTTCAGTTCCGTTTATCAGCACATACGACAATTAAACACTCTTGGCTGTCTGCTTAAACATAAACCGGGAGCATCACAACACAAGGAGCAAGACCAAGACCCTGTGCATTGTTTACAAGTGCAAAGCCATTAAAAAAGACCAAAATAATGTATCCACACAAGGTAGGAAAAGTCTTGGACTACAGATTTTAAAGTGCAAATGCACATTTAAAAATAAATTTAGATTTTAAAGTCCAAATGCAGATTATAGAAAAGTGCAAATGTAGATTGTTTTTAAATGCAGATTTTAAAGTGCAAATTTAAAACTGAAAATGCATGTTTTAAAGCGGCAAATGTAGATCTGTGTAAATGCACATTTCAAAAGCGCAAATGCACATCTTAGAGTGCAAACGTAGATTTAAACAGCCCAAATGCACATTTTAGAGTACAAATGTAGATTCTAAAAGCCCAAATGCAAATTTTAGAGTACAAATGTAGATTCTAAAAGCCCAAACGCACATTTTAGAGTGCAAACGTAATTTTTAAAAGCCCAAATGCACATTTTAGAGTGCAAACGTAATTTTTAAAAGGCCAAATGCACATTTTAAAAGGCCAAATGCACATTTTAAAAGCCACAATGCACATTTTAAAAGCCCAAATGCACATTTTAACGTGCAAACAGATTTAAATAACCCAAATACACATTTTAAAGCGGCAAATGTAGCTTTTAACGTGCAAATGCAGCTCTTAAAGTACAAATGCAGATATTAAAATTGCAAATGCAGATCTTTAAAGCGCAAATGTACCTGTGAAACTGCAATTGCAAATGCAAATAAAAAATCCAACCGCAGAGACAAGAGTGCAAAGCACCCTCTGGATTTATCACCAACACACACACAGTGGGGTAGAAAGTTCCCAGCCCCGGTGTGGGGGGGGGGTGAGGCTTCTCCCGGGGAATGGCGAAATCGGGGGCGCACCTTCGTGTGGAGAAATATAAGGCTCTAACGCTTTTTTTTCTCTCTCTCTCGACGATATGCGTCTAGATTTGCAGCAAAAGGTGGAAGGGGGGGAGCGGCGGCGCTTACCCGGAGGGCGGAGAGGTCGATGTCGTCCAGGCTGCGGGCCGGCGGCTCGCTCGCCATCTTCTCTCAGCCGCAATCACGGCGTCGCCTCAGGTGGAGAATTAAAAGTTCAAGTATATATTTGCGTGTGTGTGTGTATTTTTTCCCCTCCTCCTCCACCTCCTCAGACGGTCGGAGATCCGCTGGTCAGGGAGGGTGAGGTGGTGCTGGTGCCGCCGTCCTCTCCTCCGCCTCCATCACCGGCGGCCACCCGACATGAATGGCGCCGCCGCCGCCGCCTCCTCCTCCTCCTCCCCCACCTCGGTAACCAGGGGCAACGCGCGGCGGCGGGCGGAGTCAGGGCGGGAGGGCGGCACCAGCGTGCGTACGTGCGTCAGTTAGTCAGTACGTGCGTCAGTTAGTCAGTACGTGCGTCAGTACGTGCGTCAGTTAGTCAGTACGTGCGTCAGTTAGTCAGTACGTGCGCGCTCCCGCTCCCCCCCCCCCCCATCCCTTGCTGCGACGTGTGCGTGCGTGCGTGCGTGCGTGCGCGCTCCCTCAAACCTCCTTCACCCCCCCCCCCACCCCGGTGTGTGTGTCTACACGTGTGCGCACGCGCGGGGCTGGCTGGTCACGTGCCCCCCTTCCTGCTCACCCAGCTCCCGCAAGGGAAGCCGGTGCGCAGGCGCAGTCGCTCTCTCTGTTTTTTTTTACAGGTGCGCCGCCTCCCATTGGTTTACAGATGCGCCGCCTCCCATTGGTTTACAGGTGCACCACCTCCCATTGGTCTACAGGTGCCCCACCTCCCATTGGATTACAGGTGTGCCATCTCCCATTGGTTTACAGGTGCACCACTCCCATTGGTTTACAGGTGCACCACCTCCCATTGGATTACAGGTGCGCCGCCTCCCATTGGATTACAGGTGCACCGCCTCCCATTGGATTACAGGTGCGCCGCCTCCCATTGGATTTACAGGTGCGCCACCTCCCATTGGATTACAGGTGTGCCACCTCCCATTGGATTACAGGTGCGCCACCTCCCATTGGATTACAGGTGCACCACCTCCCATTGGATTAGAGGTGCGCCACCTCCCATTGGATTACAGGTGTGCCACCTCCCATTGGATTACAGGTGTGCCACCTCCCATTGGATTACAGGTGTTCCACCTCCCATTGGATTACAGGTGTGCCATCTCCCATTGGTTTACAGGTGCACCACCTCCCATTGGTTTACAGGTGCACCACCTCCCATTGGATTACAGGTGCGCCACCTCCCATTGGATTACAGGTGCACCACCTCCCATTGGATTACAGGTGTGCCACCTCCCATTGGATTACAGGTGTGCCACCTCCCATTGGATTACAGGTGTGCCACCTCCCATTGGATTACACCTCCCATTGGATTACAGGTGTGCCACCTCCCATTGGATTACAGGTGTGCCACCTCCCATTGGATTACAGGTGTGCCACCTCCCATTGGATTACAGGTGTGCCACCTCCCATTGGATTACAGGTGCGCCACCTCCCATTGGTTGTGCCACCTCCCATTGGATTACAGGTGCGCCACCTCCCATTGGTTTACAGGTGTGCCACCTCCCATTGGTCTACAGGTGCCCCACCTCCCATTGGTTTACAGGTGTGCCACCTCCCATTGGATTACAGGTGCACCACCTCCCATTGGATTACAGGTGCGCCACCTCCCATTGGTTTACAGGTGCACCACCTCCCATTGGATTACAGGTGTGCCACCTCCCATTGGATTACAGGTGCACCACCTCCCATTGGTTTACAGGTGCGCCACCTCCCATTGGATTACAGGTGCGCCACCTCCCATTGGTTTACAGGTGTGCCACCTCCCATTGGTCTACAGGTGCACCACCTCCCATTGGTTTACAGGTGCGCCACCTCCCATTGGATTACAGGTGTGCCACCTCCCATTGGTTTACAGGTGCACCACCTCCCATTGGATTACAGGTGCACCACCTCCCATTGGTTTACAGGTGTGCCACCTCCCATTGGTCTACAGGTGCACCACCTCCCATTGGTTTACAGGTGCACCACCTCCCATTGGATTACAGGTGCGCCACCTCCCATTGGTTTACAGGTGCACCACCTCCCATTGGATTACAGGTGCGCCACCTCCCATTGGTTTACAGGTGCGCCACCTCCCATTGGATTACAGGTGCGCCACCTCCCATTGGTTTACAGGTGCGCCACCTCCCATGTGCCACCTCCCATTGGATTACAGGTGCGCCACCTCCCATTGGATTACAGGTGTGCCACCTCCCATTGGATTACACCTGTGCCACTTCCCATTGGATTACAGGTGTGCTTGCTACCTGATTTGATTTGATTGATTAGATTTGATTTAATTTATTGTCAATGTCTCCAATGAAGAGACAGCGAAATTCTTTTTCCCTTACAGTCATACAAAAAAAATAAAATTTAACAAACACAAAACACAGTAAGTAGTCCACACTACAGCAGCACCAAAGTTCCCCACTGTGGTGGAAGGAACCAAAGTCCAGTCAATCTCCTCGCTGATGTTCCCCGATGTTCACCCTCCCGAGCCCCCCCGTAGTCGCCGCTGTTCAGGCCCTCTCGTCGGGAACCTCTTGTCAGCCACCTTCCACCGGAGTCCCAACCCGAAATGTCATCCCATTCCTTCTCTCCAGAGATGCTGCCTGTCCCGCTGAGTTACTCCAGCATTTTGTGTCTATCTGAGTTACTTCCAGCATTTTGTGTCTAACCATCTGCAGTTCTTTCCTACACACAGTTTAAAGCAGAGATAGATAGATTCTTGTTTAAGAAGGAACTGCAGATGCTGGAAAATCGAAGGTACACAAAAATGCTGGAGAAACTCAGCGGGTGCAGCAGCATCTATGGAGCGATGGAAATAGGCAACGTTTCGGGCCGAAACGTTGCCTATTTCCTTCGCTCCATAGATGCTGCTGCACCCGCTGAGTTTCTCCAGCATTTTTGTGTACCTTAGATAGATTCTTGATTAGTGTGGGTGTCTGTGGGTACGGGGAGAAGGATAAGGAGTAAGCCATTTAGAACGAAGACGAGGAAACACTTTTTCTCACAGAGAGCTGTGAGTGTGGAATTCTCTGCCTCAAGAGGGCGGTGGAGGCCGGTTCTCTGCATGCTTTCAAGAGATAGATGGATAGGACTCTTAAAGATAGCGGAGTCAGGGGATATGGGGAGAATGCAGGAACGGGGTACTGATTGTGGATTGTATGGTGGTGCTGGCTTGAAGGGCCAAATGTCCTACTCCTGCACCTATTGTCTATTGTCTAAAGCAGGAGAATGGGATTAGGGGAGGGATTAGACTTGATGGGCCGAATGGCCTAATTCTGCTCCTACCGCTTATGACCTTATAGGTTGAGGCGGGTCGCTGTCGATGCCATCTGCTGGTGAGTGAGGTGAGATGCAGGGGGCTGAGTCCTGAGAGTCAATGGACACTGAAGGCAGTCACAAAATGCTGGACTAACTCAGCGGGGCTGTCACCCATCTTCAGGCAGAGAGACAGGCGCAGAGATATGGATGGGTAAGGAGTGACATTGAGAGATCAAAGGAGAGGATGATCAAGGTAAATGTAGAATAGGTCACTGTTAGCTGGAGGCAGGTGACAACGAGGCATACAAAGATAAAATTTAATCAGGAGGACAGTCAGGTGTCGGAGAACTAGGATAGGGGAGGGATGGAGAGAGAGGGTTACTTAAAGTTAGAGAAGTCAATGTTCATACCGCTGGGGTGTAAGCTGCCCAAGGGAAATATGAGGTGCTGTTCCTCCAATTTGCGCTGGGCCTCACTCTGACAGTGGAGGAGGCCCAGGACAGAGAGGTCAGTGTGGGAATGGGAGGGGGTGTTGAAGTGTTTGCCCGTTCTGCATCAGAACCCTTTATCTCCTTTCTCCCAGTGTGACTCACATCCATTTTCTACAGCGGAGAAGAAACAAAAAATGTAATGTATATTTATAAATCTGTGCTCGCCTCTCCATCTCTGTATCATCGGCACATTACCTGCCCACCTTTCCGTCACCCTAAATTAGCTTATTTTTATCGGAACGGATGCAAGCAGGCCGCAAACATGATGCCTGCAGTTGACCAAAGGCGAGGACTCGGAATTATCTGGTATTTAGACATTGAAACATATAAGATTGTTACGGGCTTTGAGGAAGGACATTCTTGCTATTGAGGGAGCCCAGCGTAGGTTTACAAGGTTAATTCCCGGGATGGCGGGACTGTCATATGCTGAGAGAATGGAGCGGCTGGGCTTGTACACTCTGGAATTTAGAAGGATGAGAGGGAATCTTATTGAAACATATGAGATTATTAAGGATTTGGACACGCTAGAGGCAGGAAACATGTTCCCGATGTTGGGGGAGTCCAGAACCAGGGGCCACACACACACACAGTTTAAGAATAAGGGGCAAGCCATATAGAATGGAGACGAGGAACCACTTTTTCTCACAGAGAGTTGTGAGTCTGTGGAATTCTCTGCCTCAGAGGGCGGTGGAGGCAAGTTCTCTGGATGCTTTCAAGAGAGAGCTAGATAGGGCTCTTAAAGATAGCGGAAGCAGGGGAGAAGGCAGGAACGGGGTACTGATTGGGGATGATCAGCCGTGATCACATTGAATGGCGGTGCTGGCTCGAAGGGCCGAATGGCCGACTCCTGCACCTATTGTCTATTGTCTATTAGACATTCGAGATACAGTCTGTGCCGATCACCCTGCACACTAGCACTATCCTACACACTCTAGGGACAATTTACAATTTTTACTGAAGCCAATTGACCTACAAACCCACACGTCTTTGGAGTGTGGGAGGAAACCGGAGAACCTGGAGAAAACCCACGTGGTCATTGGGAGAACGTGCAAACTCCGCACAGACAGCACCCGCACCCGCAGTCAGGATGGAACCCGGGTCTCTGGTGCTGTGAGTGCAACTCTACCACTGCGCCGCTGTGCGCACACTCACGTGTACACTCACTTGCACACGCTCTCACGCACACTAACATACGCACTCTCTCACACTCACGTACACCAACACACACACACCCTACCTCACACACACAGCCAGAGGTTGGGATCGAACCTACCACACTCTTTCACACTAACACGCGCGCACTCATTCACACGGACACTCACATGCACACACACTCACATGCACACACACACTCACATGCACACACTCACATGCACACACACTCACGCACACACACACTCACACACACACACACATGCGCACACACACACACACTCACATGCACACACTCACATGCACACACTCACATGCACACACACACACACACACACACACACACACACGCACACACACACACACACACATGCACACACACACGTACATACACACTCACATACACACACTCACACACACACACTCACACACACACACACACACACATACACACACACACACACATGCACACACACACATGCACATACACTCACATGCACATACACTCACATACATACACTCACATACATGCACACACACTCATATACACACACACTCATATACACACATACTCATATACACACATATTCATATACACACACACTCCACTGCACACACACTCATGCACACACACCAACATACACACACTCACATGAACACACACTCACACAATGCTGAAGGTCGGGTTTGAACCTGGGACCTTGGTGCTGTGAGGTGGTGGCTCTACCCGCTGTGCCACTGTGCCTCAACACTACCTGTGTTCTCTCTGCGTCTCTTGAAGGGGAGTCCATGAAGGGGAGACCGATGGGCCAGGTTGTCCTTAAGGTGCACGTGACTTTCCAAGCAAACATGTCCGCGTTCAAAATGGCCGCCACCTGACAATTTGAACTCTCGAAAGAAATGTCCTTTCACACGGCGACCGTCAGAATCAGCTGATAATGGGAGGGACAGCGGTAGAGCTTCCAACACCAGGGCCCCAGGTTCGATCCCAACTACGGGTGCTGTCTGTGTGTGTGTGTCTGTGTGTGTGTGTGTGAGGAGTTTGTACGTCCTGCCCGTGACCTGCGTGGGTTTTCTCCGGGAGCTCCGGTTTCCTCCCACACTCCCAAAGCCGTGCGGGTTTGTAGGTTAATTGGCTCGGTGTACGTGTAAATTGTCCCTGGTGTGTGTGTAGGATAGTGTTAGTGTGCGGGGATCGCTGGTCGGCGCTGACACGGCCTTTTTTCCGCTCTGCGTCTCCAAAGTAGAACCAAATTAGAGCACATGGCGTTACATAAAATAACGTACAAATCACTCGCTGGGAAAGATGATTTTATTGGTACAAAAATAAGGCGACTATCAATATATTTTTCGAAAGAGTGAAGGAAAATATCAGTAGTTGACAGGAGGCAAAACACAGCACGGTGGCGCAGCGGGTAGAGCTGCTGCCTCACAGCGCCAGAGACCCGGGTTCCATCCTGACTATGGTGCTGTCTGTACGGAGTTTGCACGTTCTCCCCGTGACCTGCGCGGGTTTTCTCTGCGATCACTGGTTTCCTCCCACGCTCCAAAGGCGTGCGGGTTTGTAGGTTCACTGGCTTGGTGTAAATGTAAATTGTCGCTAGTGTGTGTGTGTGTGTAGGGTAGTGTTAGTGTGCCGGGATCGCTGGTTGGGCCGGACTCGGTGGGCCGAAGGGGCTGTTTCAGCAGTGTATCTCCCCAACTAAAAACCAATTAACAGGGTGGGATGTGAAATGGTGGAGCAGGCCTTGTCCATTGGGAAAGTCTAGGCAGAGTCAAGTTTAGTGTAGTTTAGAGATACAGCACAGAAACAGGCCCTTCGGCCCACCGGTTCCGTGCCGACCAGCAATTCCCCGCACATTAACACTATCCTACACCAAATTTTGACATCAATTTACCTACATACCTGCACGTGTAGGAGGGGACTGAAGATATCGGAGAAAACCCACGCAGGTCACGGGGAGAATGTACAAACTCCGTACGGACAGCACCCGTAGCCAGGATCGAACCGGCGCTGTGAGGGAATAGCCCTACTGCTGTGCTCCAGGATCTGAGAGCCACGGGTGGCCAGCCTCAGTGGGAGCACCAGAGGCCTGTTGGTCGCAGTCAAGGATCCAGAAACACTCAGTCTGCCTGGGCCTACGCAATATCTCAATTACCAAAAGCCTTCAACTCCCCCTCCCATTCCCACACTGACCTTTCTGCCCTGGGAATCCTCTTCGTTTACGAGTGCCCTTTTTGTGGCCACTATTTGCATACCTCGGGTATACAAGCAAAGGATTTCACTGTGATCTGCCACATGTGACCATTCAATTCACTTCACTTCCACTGACAGAATGAGCCCCCAACACAAATTGGAGGAACAGCAGCTCAGGAGGATGAGGGGGGGAATTTTATCGAGGTGGACAAAAACATAGCTCGGGTGGAGCCTCTTGCCCAGAGTAGGGGAATCGAGGACCAGAGGACATGGGTTCAAGGTGAAGGGGAAAAGATTGAATAGGAATCTGAGGGTTAACTTGTTCCGCACAGAGGGTGGTGGGTGTATGGAACGAGCTGCCGGAGGAGGTAGTTGAAGCTGGGACTATCCCATCGTTTGAGGAAGTTAGACAGGTACATGGATAGGACAGGACAGGTTTGGAGGGATATGGGCCAAATGCAGGCAGGTGGGGCAACAGGCAGTTGATGCAACAACCCTACACTGCACCACCGTGCCGTCCGATTGAATATGGCACAGGGAAATAAACAGGGAAATGGGATTGCACAGGGAGCTAGCATTGACTCTATGGGCCAAATGGCCTCCTCCTACATGTCAGGTGAAATCCAGGACATGCAGAAGGTATTGGACACTGTGAATAACAGCTATTTAGTTTAGTTTGGAGATACAGCATCGAAACAGGCCCTTCGGTCCACCGAGTCCGTGCCGACCAGCGACCCCGCACACAAACACTATCCTACACACACTAGGGTCAGGTTACATTTACACCAAGACAATTAGCCCACAACCCCGCACGTCTTTGGAGTGTGGGAGGAAACCGAAGATCTCGGAGAAAACCCACGCAGGTCACGGGGAGAACGTACAAACTCCGCAGGTGGGATTGGACCCGGGTCTCTGGCATTGTGAGGCAGCAACTCTACCGCTGAGCCACCGTTGCGCTGTAATACCAAGCCCCAGGCCATTTGGACTCCAAGTTAAACCATCATAGTTTTATTCAGGTCTAGTTTTGTTCCCAGTTCTATTAAACTATACATATTACAAAATACTGCCATGTTGCTGGTGGCTATATTGGCTCCAGGATGGAATGACAGACAAAGCAAGAGTCTTTCAAAAAAAGAAAACTCAATAATAAATTCAGAACAGTTTGAGGCGCAGCGGGTGGAAGCACCGCCCGACAGCTCCATAGTCCCAGGTACCTGCCTGACCTAGGGCACTGTGTATGTGTGTGTGTAACTGTGTGTGTGCATGTGAGTGTGTGTGTGTATGTGTGTGTGTGTGTGTGTGTGTGTGTGTGTGTGTGTGTGTGTGTGTGTGTGTGTGTGTGTGTGTGTGTGTTTGTGTATGTGTGTGTGTGTGTGTGTGTGTGTGTGTGTGTGTGTTTGCGTGTGTGTGTGTGTGTTGTGTGTGTGGTGTGTGTGTGTGTGTGTGTGTGTGTGTGTGTGTGTGTGTGTGTGTGTGTGTGTGTGTGTGTGTGTGTGTGTGTGTGTGTGTATGGGTGTGTGTGTGTTTGTGTGTGTGTGTGTTTGTGTATGTGCATGCGAGTGTGTGCGTGCACATGTGTGTGTGAGTGTGTGCACATGTCCATGCACGTGTGCATGCATGCATGTGAGTGTGGGAAGTAGCGTGTGAGAGGTGAGGTGGGTGTGCATGCGTGTGCCCATGTGCGTGTGAACATGTGTGCATGAGTGAGTGAGTGTGTGTGTGTGGGACGAGTGTGTGCAGTGCCCATGTGCATGCGTGCGTGTCAGTGCGTGTGTGGGAAGTACTTGAAGGCAGTGTGGGCAGAATAAAAGGCTTCAGTACTGATGGCCGGTACAGACTCAATGGGCCGAAGGGCCTCTGTCGCTGCTGCCAGACTGTATTGAAGTCTATTGAATGCAGAATGATCTCAACACTGGGTGTCTGCCAGTAGGTGGCAGTGCAGGGGTGGGGAGTGGAACGTCTGCTCAGTTTTTGGGTCCCAAAGTGAGATTGTATATAAAAAGTTGCAAAGATTAAAAGCCGTGTTGTCCAGTTGGCGATCGCTCGTCAGTAATCAGCAGCAAGAACAAACGGCGCAGTGGGACCGTGTAGCAGGCGTCTGGAGAAGGGCCTCGGCCCGAAACGTCGCCAATTCCTTCGCTCCATAGATGCTGCCGCACCCGCTGAGTTTCTCCAGCATTTTTGTCCACCGCTGGGCTAACTCAGCGGGCCGGGGAGGCAGCACCTCTGGAAGAACGTGGGCGGGTGACGGTTCTAGGCCGGGACCCTTCTTCGGACTGATTGTGGTGGGTGGGCTTGGAGAGGAGGGGGGAGAGAAAGCTGGAAGAGAGGAGGAGGGTGGGGAGGGGGGGGGGGGGGGGCAGGGGAGTGATAGGTGGAGAGCGCAGGAAGGAACTGCACGTGCTGGTTTACACTACGCCAAGGTTGGATGCAAAGTGCTGGAGTAACTCAGCGGGTCAGGCAGCATCTCTGGAGAAAAAAGAATGTATCGCGATCCTTCAATAGGTGGTATTTTGGGTCAAGAACTATTGATAAGGTCTTTCTAGCTCATTGCTCCCCATCCGAAACGTTGCCTATTTCCTTCGCTCCATAGATGCTGCTGCACCCGCTGAGTTTCTCCAGCATTTTTGTCCACCTTCCATTTTCCAGCATCTGCAGTTCCTTCTTGAACATTTTGAGTTACTCCAGCACTCAATGCCTTATTTTGGTGTAAATCAGCGTCTGCAGTTCTCTCTCTATTTTGAGTCACTCCAGCATGTTGACACCCGCCCCTTTTGCTTTCAGCGTTATTTTGTTCCCGCAACCTTGGATTTGCACCATCTACATTTTTTTTCCTTTTAAAAACTAGAAAACAACATATGTAACGTTCGGGAGAGAAAAAAAAAACCACCTTTGGAAAACTGCGGGGGGGGGGGGAGAGAGTGGAACCGGAGATGGCGGCAAGAGATTTGTGTCTCTGGTGATGGGATTGTCCTCTCGGGAGACCTTCCAAGTCTTGTGCTCTTGGTCGAACAGTGGCCTTCTGGACTTTCTCACCCAATCTCGTCGGCAGAACCTGTTTCCAATTTCGCCCCCCCGGTCCCGTCCCGTCCCGTCCCGTCCCCCCTCGCTCGAAATCTTGTCATGGTCCATTGGCAGAAGATCGGAAGATTGGAAGACTTGAGTTGGTGGACTTGCGATCCAACACCAGCGGCTATGACTAGAAGATCTTCAACATCAGGGCCAAGGGCTTGCGTCCCATCACCAGGGCCAATGCGAGAAGATCTCCAACAGAGGGCCAATTCTAGAACATCTCAATCAGAGGGCCATGGCTAGAACATCAACACAAGGGTCATGGGTAGAAGATCTCCAAGACAAGGGCCAAGGGCTTGCGTCCCATCAGCAGGGCCAATGCGAGAAGATCTCCAACAGAGGGCCAATTCTAGAACATCTCCATCAGAGGGCCATGGCTAGAACATCAACACAAGGGTCATGGGTAGAAGATCTCCAAGACAAGGGCCAAGGCGAGTAGATCTCCAACACAAGGGCCATTGGTAGAAGATCTCCAACACAAGGGCCAAGGCGAGAAGATCTCCAAGACAAGGGCCATGGGTAGAAGATCTCCAAGCCATCTCCAGCTTGACTCACATGGACCATCAATGGAAGTGGCAAAAGTACCGGAGCAAAGTTTGGAGGATGAATGTGTGAATTGAGTCCAGATACTTCCAAAGGGGCCGGCGCGGAGTTGGCCAGAGGTGGTCCACTCTCATTAGGTCCAGACTTCCATGGGGACCATCCCCTCTTTGCAGTTCAGGGGAGGCAGGAGGTTTTCCTCGTTCAGGAAGTGGAGCGGGTACTGGACCAGGAAGCCACGGACTCGCGCCAGCTTCTCCCGGGCTTCCCCGGGATTCTCCGAGGCCAGGTCTGGGCTAGAGGCGATCTCCCGCAGGTGGGACAGGCTGGGGGCTGAGTTGGAGGGGACGCACTTGAAAACCTGGAGTGGGGAGGGGCGGGGGAGAGGAGGAGAGGGGAGGAGAGGGAGAGGAGAGGAGAGGAGAGAGGAGAGGAGGGGAGGAGAAGAGAGGGGAGAGGAGAGGAGCGGAATGAAGAGGAGAAGAGAGGAGAGGAGAGGAGAGGAGAGGAGAGGAGGAGAGGAGGGAGAGGAGGAGGGGAGAGGAGGGGGAGAGGAGGAGGAGAGGGAGGGGAGAGGAGAGGGAGAGGAGGGGGGAGAGGATGGGGAGAGGAGGGGGAAGGGGGAGAGGAGAGGAGGAAAGGAGGAGAGGGGGAGGGAGAGGAGAGGAGGGAGAGTGAGGGAGGGGGGGGGGGGAAGGGGAGGGGGGGGGAAAGGAAGAGGAGAGGAGAGGGAGGAGAGAGGAGAGGAGAGGAGAGGAGAGGAGAGGGGAGTGGAGGAGAGGGGAGAGGAGAGGAGAGGAGAGGGAGGAGAGGAGAGGAGAGGAGAGGAGAGGGGAGAGAGGGGAGGGGAGAGGGGAGGAGGGGGGAGAGGAGAGGAGAGAGGGAGTAGGAGAGGAGAGGGGAGAGGAGAGGGAGAGGGAGGAGAAGAGGAGAGGGGAGGGGAGGAAGAGGAGAGGAGGGGAGGGGAGAGGAGGGGAGTGGAGGGGGAGAGGAGGGGGACAGGAGGAGGACAGGTGGGGAGAGGAGGGGGAGGGAAGAGGGGAGGAGGGGAGAGAGGAGGGGAGTGGAGGGGGGATAGGAGGGGAGAGGAGGGGGGTAGAGAGGAGGGGGAGGGGAAGAGAGGAGATGTGAGGAGGAGAGAGAGAGGGAGAGAGGAGAGGAGGGGAGAGGGGAGGAGAGGAAGGGGAGGGAGGGAGAGGAGAGGAGAGGAGAGGAGATGAGGGAGGAGAGGAGAGGAGAGGAGAAGAGGAGAGGAGGAGGAGGGGGGGGGGGAAGGGGAGAGGAGGAAGAAAGGAGGAGAGGGAGAGGGGAGGGAGAGGGGGAGAGGAGAGGACGGGGGGGAGAGAGAGGAGGGGAGAGGGTGGATTAAAAACACAAATGTAATTAAAGCTTGCCAAACACCCGTGTACATATAAAACACTTGTGAACAACAACATGTTTTTGAAACCATTACTCTGGGATCCACTCTTGGTGGAGATGGCTCAGGGCGGCACGGTGGCGCAGCGGGTAGAGCTGCTTCCTCACAGCGCCAGAGAGCCCGGTTCGAACGTGACCACGGGCGCTGTCGGCACGGAGTTTGCTCGTTCTCCCCGTGACCTGCGTGGGTTTTGTCCGGGTGCTGCAGTTCCCCACACGCTCCGAAAACGCACGGGTTTGTAGGCTAATTGGCTTGCTGCAATTGTAAATTGTCCCTAGTGTGTGTAGGATGGTGCTAGTACGGACACAGACCCGGTGGGCCGAAGGGCCTGTTTCCGCGCTGGATCTGCTAAACCTACAACCTGGCTCCACAACGTTCATGCATACTCATACATTAGACTTCGGAGATACAGTTCGTCAGGTCTTAAGTGAGAGGGGCAGAATTAGGCCATCAAGACTAAATAGCTACCTAGACAATAGGTGCAGGAGTAGGCCATTCGGCCCCGAGCCAGCACCGCCATTCACTGTGATCATGGCTGATCATCCCCAATCAGTACCCCGTTCCTGCCTTCTCCTCACACCCCTTGAATCCGCTATCTTTAAGAGCCGTATCTAACTCTCTCTTGAAAGCATCCAGAGAATTGGCCTCTGTGGCAGGGAATTCCACAGATTCACAACTCTCTGGGTGAAAAAGTTTTTCCTTGTACTCCTTATTCTTAAACTGTGGCCCCTGGTTGGACTACTGTAGTGTGGTGTATTAGTTCCATATATATATATATATATGTTACCACACAGATTCTGTATGCTGCACATTCCTTAAAGGACTGTCCCACTTTCACGACCTCTTTCGAGTTTGCCCTTGACTAATAATCATAGCATGGTCGTCACGAGGTCGTAGGTAGGTCGTAGCAGGCCGTGATGTCAGTCGTAGGTACTCGTGGCATCATGTAGGTCGGGGCGTTTTTTCTAGCCTGATGAAAAATGTCCACGAGTAAAAAAGGTCGTGAATTAGGTCGTTGTTGTACAGTGTCTTGGTGAGACCACACCTGGAGTATTGCGTACAGTTTTGGTCTCCTAATCTGAGGAAAGACATGCTTGCCATAGAGGGAGTACAGACAAGGTTCACCAGACTGATTCTTGGGATGGGAGGACTTTCATATGAAGAAAGACTGGATAGACTCGGCTTGTACTCGCTAGAATTTAGAAGATTGAGGGGATCTTATAGAAACGTACAAAACTCTTAAGGGGTTGGACAGGCTAGATGCAGGAAGATTGTTCCCGATGTTGGGGAAGTCCAGAACAAGGGGCCACACACACAGTTTAAGGATAAGGGGGAAATCTTTTAGGACCGAGAAGAGAAAAACATTTTTCACACAGAGAGTGGTGAATCTGTGGAAGGAAGGTAGTTGAGGCCACACAGTTCATTGGCTATATTTAAGAGGGAGTTAGATGTGGCCCTTGTGGCTAAAGGGATCAGGGGGAATGGAGAGAAGGCAGGTACAGGATACTGAGTTGGATGATCAGCCATGATCATATTGAATGGCGGTGCAGGCTCGAAGGGCCGAATGGCCTCTACTCCTGCACCTATTGTCTATGTTTCTATGAAAGGGGGACAGGCCCTTTATGTCACTCATACTTCTGATCCGCCCACAGGCTTGATAGTGAGTTCTCTCTCTCACTCTCTAGTTAAACTAGCTGAATGCGTGGAGATGAAAGCACCGAGTGTTTCCTCCGCAGATCTTCTAATAAAAGACTATGTGTGAGTCTGATCATTTCAACAACCAGTCGATCGTGGCTAATCTGCCTCTCCCTCCCAGTCCCATTCTTCTCCCCGTGTCCCCCCCGACTCCGCTACAGATCCTCCAGTGCTTCTACGCAGCGGCGGTGGAAAGCATCTTGTCCGGGAACATTACCATCAGGTTTGGGAATTGCTCTGCCAAGGACAAGAAGGCTATGCAGAGAGTAGTGCGTTCGGCTGAACGCACTATGGGAACTTCACTCACCCCCCTGCAGGAACTATACAACAGGAGGTGCAACTCCAGAGCAAACAAAATCATGGGAGACCCCTTCCACCCCTGCAACGGACTGTTCCAGCCGCTACGGTCAGGCAAACGCCTCCGTTGCCATGCGGTGAGAACGGAGAGGTTGAGAAGGAGTTTCTTCCCAGAGGCAATTCGGACTGTAAACGCCTTTCTCATCAGGGACTAACTCTACAGAACGTTTTTCCTTCTATTATTTATTATGTAAAAGAATATGTGTGTTATGATTGTGTTTATAATTTGTTTGGTTGTTTTGTTGTTTGTCTTTTGCACAAAAGTCCGCGAGCATTGCCACTTTCATTTCACTGCACATCTCGTATGTGTATGTGACAAATAAACTTGACTTGACTTGGACTTGGCTTGAGAGTTGAAGGAACCTACCTGGTCGTAGATGTTGGCGTTGGTGGTGGCCCTAGCGTTCCAGATCTCCTGGAAGCACTGGTCACTCACCGGGTCCTGGACTTCAGCCATCTCGTCATCAGAGAGCCCGAGGTGTACCCTGAGAGAACGGGAGGTGCACGGTCAAACCTCGTCACAGCCACACATCATGGGGAAGAGTGGCATCCATTATTGGTCCCCTAATTTGAGGAAGGACATTCTTGCTATTGAGGGAGCCCAGCGTAGGTTCACCAGGTTAATTCCCGGGATGGCGGGACTGTCATACGCTGAGAGAATGGAGCGGCTGGGCTTGTACACTCTGTGGAGTTTTAGAAGGATGAGAGGGCATCTCATTGAAACATATAAGATTGTTAAGGGCTTGGACACACTAGAGGCCCTTCGAGCCAGCACCACAGGCCTCCACCCGATCTAGCTCTCTCTTGAAAGTATCCAGAGAACCGGCCTCCACCGCCCTCTGGGGCAGAGAATTCCACAGACTCACAACTCTCTGTGAGAATTGTATTGTATGGTAAATATTATTTTTCAATAATTTAATTATTTTTTTGATAATATGTACACTCTGGAGTTTAGAAGGATGAGAGGGCATCTTATGGAAACATATAAGATTATTAAGGGCTTGGACAAGCTAGAGGCAGGAAACATGTTCCCGATGTTGGGGGGGTCCAGAACTAGGGGCCACACACACAGTTTAACAATAAGGGGTCGGCCATTTAGAACGGAGATGAGGAAACACTTTTTCACACAGAGAGTTGTGAGTCTGTGGAATTCTCTGCCCCAGAGGGCGGTGGAGGCCGGTTGTCTGGATGCTTTCAAGAGAGAGCTAGATCGGGCTCTTAAAAATAGCGGAGTCAGGGGATATGGGGAGAAGGCAGGAACGGGGTACTGATTGGGGATGAATGGTGGTGCTGGCTCGAAGGGCCGAATGGCCTACTCCTGCACATATTGTCTATTGTCTATCATTGCCCAACATCAGTCTAAAGAAGGGCCTCGACCTGAAATATATACACATTACAATTATTATAGAAACATATAAAATTCTTATGGGTAGATGCAAGAACCAGAGGACATAGGTTCAAGGTGAAGGGGAAAAGATTTAATAGGAATCTGAGGGGTAACTTTTTCACACAGAGGGCGGTGGGTGTATGGAACGAGCTGCCGGAGGAGGTAGTTGAGGCTGGGACTATCCCAACGTTTAGATAGGTACATGGACAGGACAGGTTTGGAGGGATGTGGGCCAAACGCGGGCAGGTGGGACTAGTGTAGATGGGACATGTTGGCAAGTTGGGCCGAAGGGTTTGTTTCCACACTGTATGACTCTATGTGGAGCCCAGGACGTGTAGCTTCAGCGGGCGTTGGGCCTTTACCTGTACGTACCTGAAGCAGTGTAGACGGAGGGAGAGGGCAAAGCTCCCGGCCTGGTAGTCTTGGCCATCCATGGTGGAGGTCTGCATCTCGCTGTCTTCCACCAACACCGCCAGCTCACTGTCCCTCTTACCCAGCATGCTCCTGTCATTGATGTTGGCCGAACCTGCTCGCCAGACACAACACACCCTCGTTAGCCCCCGACCCACACTCGCCAAGTATTGGGGGCTGTGGGCGGCACGCTGTGGGGCAGCGAGTAGTGCCGCTGCCTCACCGCCATCCTGACCCTGTGTGTGTGTGTGTGTGTGTTAGGCGCTCCACCCCCTGTACTTACCTTTCTCTGTTTCTTTCCCGAGTTCAGGCCTCGTGGCCAAAGATCCTATAGCAGAGCAAGATAGACTACTCCTGCTAAATGCAATGGACTGACGTGTAGTACGCTATGGAGGGGATCATGGGCATTTTTCCACGCCCATTTTAGCAACCTGAGCCTACCTAACCCGACCCGACTCGCACTGTAATCAATGTTGCGGGGCAACAGTTTGTGTGGGTCAGATTCATAAATCTGTCAGTTCAAACTTCTTGTCAAGAATAAAATTTGATTCTGGTAATTGTCTTTTTTAATGTTTTTTAAATCATTTCTTTTTAAATGGCTCACAAGCAGTGTTTGAGTTGATTTTGTAGTAACCGGAACCGACCCGACTCGCAGGGTGATTGACAGGGGGGGACTTTTTGTGCGTGATATAGGGTTAGATTCATAATTCTGTTAGTTCATAATTCTGTTGATTCTTGTTAAAGAATAAAATGTTTATAAACACACATACATGAAAATTATATAAATGTATATAATCATATAACACACAATTATATTTCTTCTAATCCAATAATGAACTTTATTTCAGACTAGACAAGGGACATTAAATAAGAAACATTGTCTTGGGGCACTCCCTCTCCCCGCTGCCCCGCACGCTGCCCCGGGCCCCGCACTCTCTCTCCCTGCCCCGCACTCTCTCTCCCCGCCCCCGGGCCCCGCACTCTCTCTCCCCGCTGCCCCGGGCCCCGCACTCTCTCTCCCTGCACTCCTTCTCCCCGCTGCCCCGGGCCCCGCACTCTCTCCCCGCTGCCCCGGGCCCCTGCACTCTCTCTCCCCGCTGCCCCGGGCCCCGCACTCTCTCTCCCCGCTGCCCCGCACTCTCTCTCCCCGCTGCCCCGGGCCCCGCACTCCTTCTCCTCGCTGCGGATCCAATCTTTGGCCGGAAGCAAGAAGGCGGGAGCAAGAAAGCGGAACAAGATGGCGGAACAAGATGGCGGAGTCAGGTTGCTAAAATGTGTCCTATAATCACCCATGAATCCGCCCATGAGCGTACCTCACGTTTGCGTGAGAGTAATCCATCTTGCTTCGCTATAAGATCTTTGCTCGTGGCTGTGAGTCTGGAATCAAGGGGTTAAAGGCTCCTGTACCCGATTGGCCAAGCTGCGTCAGTTGACGGTGACTCATCTGAAGCTTAAATACCAGAGTCTCCCAGGATTCTCTCTCTTCTTCGTCGACCCTGACCTGTGAGCAGGCTGCTGGTGTGAGCTGAGGAAGGCCTGGCCACATGGCATAGATCTTTTTGTACTTTCACCATTACTTGTTAACAAATATTGAATTGGGATGGATAAGGGCTGACCTTAGTGTTTTCGGGTATTATGTTTCAGGGTGATATCTCTTTAGGCAGGTTTTAGAGTCTCTGGTTTGACGGCACATTACGTGGCTGGCTGGAGCATTGTTTAATTGTTTGTTAGTCCATCCATATCCCTGACTGGGTTGTTTAAATCAGGTTTGGGTTTTGTGTTCCATTGAATAATTTAAACTATTTTTGAACTTCAACATGGTTTTTGAATTATGTTACGCAGCTCTGAAGTACCTGCATTAGGGAGTCGTAACAAAATGGGGGCTCGTCCTAAGTTTTGAGGACCCTAGACGTTTTTGGGGGTTTTTTTGGTAGGCTTCTGGGGACTGAGGCGGTCTGTGTGTGTGAGGGGATTTTTTCTTCCCTGCTTTGAGGCAGTCTGTGGTGTGAGGGAATAGTACCTGCATTCGGGAGTCGTAACAGTGTGTGTGTGTGTGAGTGCGCGTGTGTGTGTGTGTGTGTGAGTGTGTGCATCGGTGTGTAGTGCATATGCGTGTGAGTGTGTTTGCACTTTGTACCCCTGTGTGTGTCCAGGGGCGGCTGAGGGAAAGTGGGGAGGGAGAGAGTGGGAGAGAAAGGGAAGGGGGGATTGAGATGGGGAGAGAGGGAGGGGGAGAGAGAGGGAGGGGGAGAGAGGGGGGAGGAGAGGGGGAGGGGAGGGAGAGGGGGGGAGGGAGGGGGAGAGAGGAGAGGAGGGGAGAGGGAGGGGGAGAGAGGAGGGGGGGGGAGAGGGAGGGGGAGAGAGAGGGGAGAGTGTGGAGAGAAGGGGGAGGGAGGAGAGGGAGGGAGACAGAGGGGAGAGAGAGAGGGGAGAGGGCGGGGAGAGAGGGGGGAGGGGGAGGAGGGGGAGAGAGGGAGGAGGGTGGGGAGAGGGGCGGGGGGAGAGAGAGAAGGGAGGGGGAGGGGGAGAGAGAGGGCGGGGGGGAGAGGAGAGTGAGGAGGGAGACAGAGGGGAACGAGAGAGAGGGAAAGGGAGAGGGGGGGGAGAGAGGGAAGGAGGAGAGGGGGAGGGCAGAGGGGGGAGAGAGGGAGGGAGACAGTGAGAGAGAAGGAGAGAGGGCGGAGAGAGAGAAGGAGGTGGGAAGAGAGGGTAAGAGCTGCTTTTGGTGGGAACGGCGGGAGACTCCACTCACCGATGATGACCTGCCGATCATCCGCGATCAGCATCTTGCTGTGGATGTAGATCAGCTCGGTGACGGGTTTGTCGAGCTCGGCCTGTGTGCGTAGGCCGCAGAAGGTGATGTAGTTCACCCAGTCATCGCCCACTGAAAGACACGTCCCAAAACACACGCGTCACTCCCCGCTGACTCCAGCGACATGTTTCCCTCAGCTTACAGCCCAGTGGTCAGAGTTAAGGGCCTTTCACCACCTCTGCCGAGTTTGCCCTTGACAAATACTCACAGCAAGTCCGTACAAGGCCGTGACTCTAGTCGTAGGTACTCGTGGCATCAAGTAGGCCGTGACGTTTTTTTCTAGCCTGGGCAAAAATGTCCACGAGTAAAAAAGGTTGTGGATTAGATCCTGAAGGTGGGACAGGCCCTTAGCTCAGGAATGTCTCGGAAGGAACTGCAGATGCTGCTTTAAACCGAAGACAGACACAAAATGCTGGAGTAACTCAGCGGGACAGGCAGCGTCTCTGGAGAGAAGGAATGGGTGACGTTTCGGGTCGAGACCCTTCCTCAGACTTCAGTCTCGATCCGAAATGTCACCCGTTCCTTCTCTCCAGAGATGCTGCCTGTCCCGCTGAGTTACATAGAAACATAGAAACATAGAAATTAGGTGCAGGAGTAGAGGCCATTCGGCCCTTCGAGCCTGCACCGCCATTCAACATGATCATGGCTGATCATCCAACTCAGTATCCCGTACCTGCCTTCTCTCCATACCCTCTGATCCCCTTGGCCACAAGGGCCACATCTAACTCCCTCTTAAATATAGCCAATGAACTGGCCTCAACTACCTTCTGTGGCAGAGAGTTCCAGAGATTCACCATTCTCTGTGTGAAAAAAAAGTTCTTCTCATCTCGGTTTTAAAGGATTTCCCCTTTATCCTTAAGCTGTGACCCCTTGTCCTGGGACTTCCCTAACATCGGGAACAATCTTCCTGCATCTAGCCTGTCCAACCCCTTAAGAATTTTGTAAGTTTCTATAAGATCCCCTCTCAATCTTCTAAATTTCTAGAGAGTATAAACCAAGTCTATCCAGTCTTTCTTCATAAGACAGTCCTGACATCCCCAGGAATCAGTCTGGTGAACCGTCTCTGCACTCCCTCTATGGCAATAATGTCCTTCCTCAGATTGGAGACCAAAAACTGTACGCAATACTCCAGGTGTGGTCTCACCAAGACCCTGTCCCACTTAGGAAACCTGAACGGAAACCTCTGGAGACTTTGCGCCCCACCCAAGGTTTCCGTGCGGTTCCCGGAGGTTTTTGTCAGTCTCCCTCCCTGCTTCCACTGCCTGCAACTTCCAGGAACCGCACGGAAACCTTGGGTGGGGCGCAAAGTCTCCAGAGGTTTCCGTTCAGGTTGCCTAAGTGGGACAGGGGCATTACTCCAGCTTTTTTTGTGTCTATCTTTGGTTTAAACTAGCATCTGCAGTTCCTTTCCTATATAGACGGATACCGGGTGAGAAAAAACTGCAAATGCTGGATAAAATCGAAGATAGACACAAAACGCTGGAGTAACTCAGCGGGACGGGCAGCGTCTCTGGAGAGAAGGAATGGGTGACGTTTCGGGTCTGAAGGCAGAACGATACTGTGTTGGCTTCAGTCCACCTGAGTCTATCATGACTTGGGGAACTAACGCAAGGCCATGGGAGAGCAGGAGGAGGAACTGGATTATTATTTAATATTTAAGAAGGAAAAATACTCACTGTCATTTTTTAAACGCTCGACTATAGAATATTCTCCTCTGCATATGGACCTAAATGAAGAGAAATTTGAATTAGGAAGGTTGATTAGTCTTTCAACTCAGGGGATAGTTCTACCAAGAGTTTTAGCAAGGTTCATAACTTCATTAGTGATAGGAGCAGAAATAGACCATTCGGCCCACCCATCAAGTCTACTCCGCCATTCAATCATGGCCGATCTATGTTTAAGAAAGAACTCCAGATGCTGGAAAAATCAACGGTGGAAAGAAATGCTGGAGGAACTCAGCGGGTGAGGCAGCATCTATGGAGCGAAGGAAATAGGTGATGCTTCGGGTCGAAACCCGTACAAAAATGCTGGAGGAACTCAGCGGGTGAGGCAGCATCTATGGAGTGAAGGAATAGGTGACGTTTCGGGTCGAGACCCTTCTTCAGAATGAACTGCCTTCGCAAAGAATTCCACAGATTCACCACCCTCTGACTGAAGAAATTCCTCCTCATTCGGAGTGGCGGCGCCGCTCTGGCTGCGGCTTACCGGCGGTCCCGTTGTTTTGTGTTTTTATGTTGTTTATTTTGTTTTGGTTAGTCTAGTTTTTTGGTTTTAGTTTGTGTATTGGGGGGGGGGGGGGTTGAAACGGGGTTTGCAGTCTCTCCCTGCGGGGGAATACGACCTTTTTGTCGTATTCCCCTTCTCTGCCTCCGTCTGTGCTGAGGCCTAATGGAGCTGACGACCTCGAGGCTCCGGAGGCAGAGCACCGTCAGGACTCACCCTGAGCTCGCTCCCGTGGGGGTGGTCCGGCTCAGGGCTGGAAGAGGTTGAGACGCTCCCATGAGGACGGCCAGCCCGAGGGTGGAACGAGGCTCCCGTCGGAGCGGCCGAGCTCGGGAAGGTGCGGCGCTGGCAGCCCGAGGGAGGTTCGGCGCCCAAGTCGGCGCGGCCCGGTCCGGGGGAGGTTCGGCGCCCAAGTCGGGGCAGCCCAGCCCGGGGGAGAAGCGACGCCCATGTCGGGGCGGCCCAGCCCGAGGCTGAAGACGGCGCATTACTCACGTGAGGGGACTGGGATGGTGTTCTGGCGGCGGTGGCCTGAGTCCGGGGTTCGGCCGCGGGCCAGCAGCTGCTTCTGCAGAACTGGTGGGCGGCAGCTTCAACCACCCCGGGCCGCGGTGTTTGAGCCGCGGGACTGTTCTTAACATCGCCCGGGGGGGGTATCGCCCCAGCGCAGAGGGAGAAAGGAGGACAGTGACTGCGACCTAAGACTTTTGCCTCCATCACAATGAGGAGATGTTGGGTGGACTCACTGTGGTGGATGTTAATGTGTGTTTATTGTTGTTTTATTGTATGGTATTATATGGAAGGCGCTATAGGTGCATCAAATCCAGGACAAATAGACTCAGAAATAGTTGCTTTCCGAGAATTATAACTACTATTAATTCTAATTCACACATGCACTGACTTCACTGCCCAACACGGACTTCCACCTGTATATATGTATATATGTATGTAGCGCCGCAGTAATTGTGCACCTATTCCCCCCCCCCCTTCTCCCTTCTGTTTTTGTTTTTTCTGTTTCTTGTTTTTTGTGCTACATTGTATGTATGCACTGAGTACGAGCAGCTTTCAGTTTCACTGTACATGTATAGTGACAATAAATGGCATATCTATCTATATCTATGTATGACTGCTGCAATTTCATTCAGACTTTGGTCTGAATGACAATAAAAGGCTATCTATCTATCTATCTATCTATCTATCTATCTATCTATCTATCTATCTATCTATCTATCTATCTATCTATCTATCTATCTATCTATCTATCTATCTATCTATCTATCTATCTATCTATCTATCTATCTATCTATCTATCTATCTCCTTTACTAAAGGAACGTCCTTTAATTCTGAGGCTGTGCCCTCTGGTCCTAGACTCTCCCACTAGTGGAAACATCCTCTCCACATCCACTCTATCCAGGATGGCTGCCAAAGGGCAGAGGCCTGTAGGGGGAGCCACCGAGCTGGGCCCTGCTCATCCCCAGAGACCAGAACGATCCCAGGAATGAGTGGGTTTACATACGATGAGCGTTTGTCGGCGCTGGGCCTGTACTCGCAGGAGTTTAGAAGGATGAGGGGGGGACCTCATCGAGACTTCCCGAACAGTAAAAGGCCCGGATAGAGTGGATGTGGAGAGGATGTTTCCACTAGTGGGAGAGTCTAGGACCAGAGGGCACAGCCTCAGGATTAAAGGACGTTCCTTTAGGAAGGAGATGAGGAGGAATTTCTTTAGCCAGAGGGTGGTGAATCTGTGGGATTCTTTGCCACAGACGGCTGTGGAGGCCACAAGTCAGTGGGTATTTTCAAGGAAGAGATAGATAGAAACAGAAACATAGACAATAGGTGCAGGAGTAGAGGCCATTCGGCCCTTCGAGCCTGCACCGCCGTTCAATATGATCATGGCTGATCATCCAACTCAGTATCCCATCCCTGCCTTCTCTCCATAACCCCTGATCCCTTTAGCCACAAGGGCCACATCTAACTCCCTCTTAAATATAGCCAATGAACTGTGTGGCCTCAACTACCTTCTGCGGCAGAGAATTCCACAGATTCACCACTCTCTGTGTGTGAAAAAAAATGTTTTCCTCATCTCGGTCCTAAAGGATTTCCCCCTTATCCTTAAACTGTGTGTGGCCCCTTGTTCCTGGACTTCCCCAACATCGGGAACAATCTTCCTGCATCTAGCCTGTCCAACCCCTTAAGAATTTTGTAATTTCTATGAGATCCCCCCTCAATCTTCTAAATTCTAGCGAGTACAAGCCGAGTCTATCCAGTCTTTCTTCATATGAAAGTCCTGACATCCCAGGAATCAGTCTGGTGAACCGTCTCTGTACTCCCTCTATGGCAAGAATGTCTTTCCTCAGATTTGGAGACCAAAACTGTACGCAATACTCCAGGTGTGGTCTCACCAAGACCCTTCTTGAAGATTCTTGATTAGTGCGGGTGTCAGGGGTTGTGGGGAGAAGGCAGGAGAATGGGGTTGGGAGGGAGAGATAGATCAGCCGTGATTGAATGGCGGAGTAGACTGGATGGGCCGAATGGCCTGATTCTGCTCCTATCACGAATGATCATACAGGACGCTAATCGCTAATTCCCGAGGGATCATCATACCGGAATGTAAAATGGAGGATGGTCTGGATTGAGTTGCCTTCGCCTGTTGACAAATCGCCCTCGAAACCCGGTAACAGTGGAATGACAATGTATACACGATAGGTCTTCCTTGCCCTGCAATAGAGGGGAGAAAATATCCTTTGTAAATGAGAGCTATCATATAACATATAACCATATAACAATTACAGCACGGAAACAGGCCATCTCGGCCCTACAAGTCCGTGCCGAACAAAATTTTTTTTCCCCTTAGTCCCACCTGCCTGCACTCATACCATAACCCTCCATTCCCTTCTCATCCATACGCCTATCCAATTTATTTTTAAATGATACCAATGAACCTGCCTCCACCACTTCCACTGGAAGCTCATTCCACACCGCTACCACTCTCTGAGTAAAGAAGTTCCCCCTCATGTTACCCCTAAACTTCTGTCCCTTAATTCTGAAGTCATGTCCCCTTGTTTGAATCTTCCCTATTCTCAAAGGGAAAAGCTTGTCCACATCAACTCTGTCTATCCCTCTCATCATTTTAAAGACCTCTATCAGGTCCCCCCTTAACCTTCTGCGCTCCAGAGAATAAAGACCTAACTTATTCAACCATCCAGCCAAACATCCCGTATATTTGGGCTAAATTGGTTTTGTCCCGTACGGGACCGCCCTTGTCCCGTATTTGACCGCTGCTACTCGGATCGGGTCGGACCCCGCCTCACCCGTCCCGACGTAGTGCAGCCCGTGGAGTGCAGCAGCAGCAGCAGCAGCGCCCTCGCCCGTGGCCCCGTCGGTCGCTCGGCAGCCCAGCCAGCTGTCCGACCTTTGGACCTTCGCTGACCTTCTCACGGCCGATCGTGAGTTGGACAGAGCGCTGGACTGTGCGGGCAGCCCCCGGGCTAAAACTCCTCAGCTGGTCTGGCTGGGCTTTGTGCACCCGGGGCCAACTCATCATTCACCCAGACACGGCCCAGTGGTCAACAAATTGCCGTGGGGAATTTGTCCCAAATTTTGACCTCTTCTCCCTGATTTGGGAACGAGAAAGTTGGCAAGCCTACGGGGAGAACGTGCAAACTCCGTACAGACAGCACCCGTGGTCGGGATGGAACCCGGGTCTCCGGCGCTGTGAGGCGGCAGCTCTACTCGCCGTGCCGCCATCTTGTTTGCGGTGTTTCAATATCCAGCACTAATTGTCCGT